>NC_056745.1:1532699543-1532834543 GCF_019279795.1 Protopterus annectens | reverse complement strand
TAGATGGTTGTGGGAGATTGGCCATGGGAATTGTTCTACAGGTTTAAAAGGGGGTATTCCATAATCAGAATCAATGGCAATTTGGGCTTCTCCTGAAGTAACTCCTTCCAATAGATTTCCAGTACTTTCCGGCAACTTTGGCTTCAGCTCAGGAGTTTCACTGTGCTCTTTTTTGGATGTTGCCAAAATTATCAGCATCTACTGGAGATGTGAGCATTGGCTGGGTGCTATCCTTATTACCCATGTCGTGGACTTACATATAAGTTTGACTGCATATAACTGCATGTATGCAGGTTTGTTTGCTGTCAAAATCATCACTATTAAACATCTATTATGATGTATTTAAACACCACCACCTGCTAGGCTCCATCCTCCCTCTGCAGTCCAAATGAAGTCTGACCATTGGCATGTTACGAAGCATCCCTCCCATAGTGCTAGACAGAGCAGACTGCCAGATGCCATAATGTTTCTAACAATTGCTCACTTAGCAATAATTGATCTGGTATGGCATCCTTCTTAGAAATGGTTTTCTGCATGTTACAGAATAAGTTATAGGCCACAGTGTTAATCTGCAGCAGTTCCACTTTCAAAACAACATGCCATTTCTGTATTGCTACATTCATTATGTCCATCATATTGCTTCTGTCCCACAAACTGTCACTACAGGAATGTCATCTTAAACCGCCTATCTGGTTTAGCTTGAAGCATTTTCATCCTACACTTTGTCATGTACCTGAGACACATTTTTTTCCTTTTGCCTGTTGATAACTGTTATGAAAGTTCAGACTACTCCATTGGTTCCCTTATACAGACATGTTGGTGGAAACTTATTTATTTATTTATTTATTTATTTATTTATTTATTTATTCCAGTTTGATAACCGGGGAGGTCCACTGGGCTGTGGGGCCCATTTTCAGTGGAGGCCCGGGGAGAAAAGCTCCGTAAAACAAAGTTTTTAACATAAACAATTTACAAAGATAGCTTAGATTAATGACATTGAATTTTGTCATAAAGAAAGAAATAAACATTCAGTACAATTGCATTCAGTTCATAAGGCAAATAAGAGAATAACAGAATAGCTAGATTTTACATTTAGTTAAGCTTACGAACTTGCAATTGAGAGTGAGGTTAGTAAGGTAAGATGGTTAGCCAGGAGAGAAAGAGGAGGAGAGTTTGAGAGGAATGGGTGGAAGGGTACAGTTGCCTTTCCAATTTAGGTAGAGGTAGGAATGAAGTTGAGATTTGAAGTTATTAAGGTTGTTACAGGTTCTCAGGTAGGAGGGTAGAGCATTCCATTTTTTTGCTAGGGTAAAGGTTAATAAGAGCTGTCCAGCCGGGCGTTTGGGTTTTTGAATGGAGATCAGGTTTTGGTGAGAAGATCTAAGGGGTCTGGGGGGGATATGGTTGTAAAATATTGGATAGTGCAGGGCAGTTAGATGTTTGGAACAATAATTGGTGGACTATGGTTAATTGGTGAAAGTCTAGTAGGTTAGGGAGTTCAAGCCAGTTTATAGTGTGAAGGGAAGTGCAATGGTGAGAGGAGGATTTTGCACTGGTGGCAAATTTGGAGATTTTGTTGTAGCATACCTCCAGTTTGGAAGTAAGTGTGGAAGATAAGTTAGTGAGCAGAGGAGTACCATACATTAGAGTGGGAAGGAGATAGTCTGAGGCAAGAGTTAGTCTGGAGGAAGGAGAGTGGAAGTGGTTGTTTCTATAAAGTAGGCCCAGTTTTATGTGAGTTTTTTTTATGCTTTGTTGGATATGAGAGTTAAATTTTAGTTGATTGTCAATTGTGACACCAAGAAGTTTGGCTGATGAAATGATCTCAATAGGGGAATTGTTAAGGCTGGTGATATGGAGAGAGTTTACATCAAGAGTGAAGCATTTAGAGGGGGAGAATAGAAGGATCTTAGTTTTATTGGCATTAAGAGAGAGGTGATTTTGGAGCATCCAGTTTTCAGTGGTTGAGAAGGCCTTTTGAGTCAGAGACTGGAGTTCTGCTAGGCTAGTGGCGCTGCAAATCAAAGTGGAATCATCAGCGTATTGTACAATTTTGGTGTTAGGAATGGCTTTATGGAAGTCATTGATAAAGATATTGAATAGCAAAGGGCCAAGTATAGAGCCTTGGGGTACTCCGGTAGGAGTAGGAAGGAAAGTAGAGGTGGCTTGGCCCCATTTCACAGCTTGGGACCTATTTGAAAGATAGTTAGAGAACCATGAGAGGGTTTTTGGGAAAGGTTAAGATTAGAGAGATGGTTTAGAAGATGGATATGAGAGATGGTATCAAAAGCTTTGGATAAGTCCAGTAGGACAGAGGAAACCAAATTACCAGAGTCACGGGATGAGTTGACAGAATGTAAGAAGGAGAGAAGGGAGGAGTTAGTACTATGTCCTGGTTGGAAGCCGTGTTGGGTGGGGGAGAGAAGCTGGTATTTGGTCAGGAATGGTAAGAGCTGTAGATGGATGCATTTTTCAAGAATTTTGGAGATAGGGGAGAGGATGGCTATAGGGCAGAAATTGGAGACATTACAGTTCTTGCCACCCTTGTGCAAAGGAAGAATATATGCAGAGTGCCATAGAATGGGTACATATGATTCAAGCAGTGATCTATTGATCAAGATGCTGATAGGTAGAGCGATAGAATCTGAGGCTATTTTTAAGAAGGAGGATGGAATACAGTCGGGGGCATTTGAGCAAGGCTTTAGTTTGAAAAAAAGTTTCTTTATTACCTTGGTGGAGATAGGTTTAAGTTCAAATTTAGGGTGGGGGGAGGGAGGGAGGATTGGGCAGGGGTGGGAGGATGGTTATTATTTGTGAAGGTTTTAGTAAGCTCAGCAATAGAGGATGTAAAGAAGGAGTTAAATAGTGAGGCAATTTCTGAGTCAGATTTGCTGGTGTCAGGACAGGGGTTATGTTTTGTTCCTGGCCTAAGGAGGGAGTTAATAGAATTCCAGAAGTGTTTGGGGTTTTTTGCATGATTTTCCTGTAGTTTGATGTAGTAAGACTTTTTGTCTCTAATCACTTGTTTTTTGGCTAGGTTTCTCAGCTGTTTATATTTTAGTAATGTTTCTGGTTGTTTGTGGTGGAGGTAGACTTTCCAGGTTTTATCCCTTTGGAGCATAATGTTTTTTGTGTCTTTGGTGAGCCATGGAGTGATCTTTGTTTTAACTCTTTTAGTTCTTATTGGGGCAATGGAGTTAAGGACTGATAAGAATGATGTATTGAAGTATTCAACGGCTTTGTCTAAAGATAAGATTTTTAGGGGGTTCCAGTTAGTTTGTTTAAGGGAATCAGAGAAAGTAGTAGGGTTGAAGTTAGATAAGTTATGAGTGTGGATGTATTGGTGAGAGTGTGAGGAAGTGGGAGCAGCTCAAATAGTATAGGCAGGGAGGTGGTCTCCTAAGGAGTTGGGAAGGACTCCAGATTCTTTGATTTTGTTAGAAAGAGATACATTCACTCCAGTGCAACTGTTTTGAGTATGTATCTTTAACTCCTAGTGGATGTGGCCTGAGCCTTTAAAAATTAAATTATCACCTTACAATTCTAACAAATACTCATTGACAGAGGTCAAATATCAATACAATTGTGTTTGCCATCATGTATGCTTCAAGATAAAATATTTTTAAACCTTGTATGTAGCATGGTTTTGGAATTATTAATGCAAATATGCATAAGTAATATTTGACGCCTAGAGGAGCAGTAGGAGTTAACTGCAGAGGCACCTGGAGGCGTCACTCGGATGTAATGAGTTAAGATCCAGTCAAGTATGGAGCCAGGGGGATTAGTTTTGTTAGACCTGGTATTGGCGTTGGTAATTTGAGTGAAGGAGAATAGGTTGATAGATGAGGTGGGATTAGGGTTGTTGATTTTCCCCAGTCGATATTTACATCTCCTAGGATGTAGGTTTCTAGCTTAATATTGGAGGAGGTCCAGGAGACGATGTCCTCTAGGGTGTTGATGTTGTTACCTGGAGGAATGTATAGGGAGATGATGCAGATATTTTTGTGAGTGTTTAATTTTAGAAGGCCAATTACTAGTTCAGCATTGGAGAAAGAAGGGATGAAGTTAGGGTATGGAGTAATGGATAAGTGGTTGGCGTAGATTAAAGTTACCCCACCACCTCTTCTACTTGGTCGGTCGGATCAGAGAGAGTGAAATCCAGCGGGAAGGAATTCAGAGTCAGTTATATGAGGTTTTAGCCAGGTTTCAGAGACGGTTATTATGTCTGGTAGGTTATTGTTAAGCCAGGCATGGAAGAAGGTTAATTTGTTTAGTAGGCTTTGGGTGTTGAAGGTGAGGAATTTGAGGTTTTTATTTGGGGATTTGTTGCTTGTGTTGGGGTGGTTAATTGGAGAGAAGTTGGGCCCGGGATTGGGATGGATATCACCGGCAAGGTTAAGGAGAGATGGGTGGAGAGTATGTTTATAAGGTTTGGATTTGGTAAAAGGAGTATGGAAGAGTTTAGGTGTAAGTTTGTAGACATTAGTAGAGTTCGGGAAAAGTTTTAATTTTAGAAGAAGGATAGGCTGGGAGGGAATTAAAGAGGGTGAGATATTGTGGAAGTGAGATGAGAGGATGTTGTGAGGGTGAAAAGTGGAAGGGTGTAGTTGTGATTCAGTATAGGAGGTTACATGATAAAGAGTAAGAAGAATGAAAGGTAATAAGAGGATAAGGAGTTTAGGTAGAGGGGAGGGCATGTTAGTTGGAGACAGTTAAGATATATGGAGATGAGAGTAGAGTGATAGTAGCTAGGAGTGGTAATGAGAATCAGGTATGTTGGGGGTAGAGGTGTGTGAGAGGTCTGGAAGGATAGGCTGGGGGAGTGGGAGGGGTTAAATGGGAGTGGGAATAAAGGTAGGACCTCTGGGGGGTGGGAATTGGGGGCAGGGTAGGGGAGTGGAGTGAGCCTGCAGGGCGAATGGAGCGGGAAGAGCCAAGAAGGCAAGGAGACCAGGGAAACCAATCAGTGATCTGAGACAGAAAAGGAGAGCTGCAGCTGGGGAGCAGGTATTCTGGTTACTAATAGAGCTTTTTAGTGTTTAGTGTGGGCTTTATGCTGTTTGGTTGCACTCTTTAAAAGAGAGAAATGTGCATGAATGTTTGGAGGAAAATGTCACAGATACAGGTGGGGAAAATCAAAAGTTACCTTAGGCAAAGTAAAATAGGAGCAGGAAGGAAAGATAAATTGCTGGACCTTTTACAGGAATATTACGCCACCTAGTGGAGAAAGAAATAGGTACACTCAGGAGAAGAGTTTCTGCTAAGATTATTAAGAATATAATATTAAGTAGAGGCAGTGGGGGGATTACAGGAGTAGACTATAGGCCAGAGTTGTGGGGGCAGTTGCAAAGGCCTGCAGTGGGCTACTTTCTGGCACACCAAGGTAGAATGCTGCTCAAGTGTTAATATTCACAAGAGTAGTATATTTAAAACAGATTACATACACTGTGTTTCTTATCAATGGGAGACTAGGTCCCATTAATGTTTGAGTAGCTCAAGGAGAAATTTTCACAGATGTCTTCTCTTGTAGGGTGGGGTTTCTCTGTTAAATAGTAACAAGGGGAAAGTAGAATGACTGAGGAAGCAACTGTGAAAGGAGAGAAGAAACAAAACAATGTTAAAGAGGGTAGGGGGTGAGAAAATAAAAAAAAAATAAGACAAGGGAGAGGGCAGGTAAGAGTGCAGGAGGGAGAGAGTCAGAGTAGAGAACACTAGTCATACATAGAGGAGTAGGAGGAGGAGAGAAAAGGAAGGGAGAAGTGTGCAGGTTGAGGGAGGGAGAAGTAGGAAGCAAAGAAAGGAGGAGAGAGGAGGCAGACACAGATTGTGACAACTTTATCTCTTTAAATCACATATAAAATACAGTTATGAGACAAGAGAAAAAATAAAATAGGTGCTTTGCAAAATCACATTGAAAAAGGCATTTGACCATTTAAATCATCAAATAGCAAGCAAATAAACATAAGTAAATGAAAGCATTATCTATCTAATTAGCAAGCAAATAAGCAGAATTATAACAGAAAAGCCTTATCAATGAGATGAAATGATACGGTTTGGCATGCATCAGTAAGGACAAAAATGGTTGCTAAGAGTATGCTGCTATGAACCGAGGTTGTGATTAGGAAGCTATTGCTGGATAAGAAGATGCTGTTAGTTCATTAAATAGTCAGACAATGGGGGGGGAAATAAAAAGAATATATAATAGACGCCAAGTGTGTAATGTCAAAGCCTGCTCAGTAATAAGAGCAGAAAGATGCTAACAGCCATGTTTTCCGATAAAAGACAGCCGTTAGGCTTTTAAGGTCGAAAATAAAGATCGCTAATAGTATACAACTGAATGCAGTATTAGCGGTTGGTTTGGGGCGCCTCTGGATGTCGATAAGCGCATTCAGCACCAAGTGTAATGGGGCAACACATTAACTTACATTTTAGTTAAAATAGCAGATATACATTCTACAAACAAACTAATGGGCGCCAAGAAGATACTACTGTTTGTAGAACTATATGTTCTACAAACAAACAAATGGACGCCAAGAAGATACTGCTGCATGCTGTATTTCATAGCTAAAATAGGACGCCTCAGGTTATAGATTAAACACATTCAGCATCTAAGTAAAGGTGCAATGCTTTAAACTAGATATAACTGAAAATAACAGTTAAGCGATTAGGAATAAAACTAAAAGGTCGCTAATATAATACAACAGAAAGCTACATTGGCGGTAAATTTCTTTTGTAATTCACTACTACTGTGTAGACAGAGGTCAGCTTTTTCCATATTTCCTCTGTATTGTTATTGTTCTGCGTACAATATTCCCATGACCTCAGACAATGTACTGAGTATGTTCTCCCTCATTAAAAAGTATTTTGACATTTGAAATTTAACAACTTGAAAGCAAGTGATTAATTTTAAAAGCATTTGCCCTGTCATCTGCTATTCGTTCACACTGCCTGTTTTGTTTTTCTTTTCTGTTCTTTCCTTTATGCTCATTGGGTCACTTTTAAACATTCAAATGATCTCTATTTAACTTTCTCATAATTCAGACAATTCACATCTGACATTCTGGACACAACATGCATTGCCGTACCAGTTAACAATTGAGTTAAAAACTGACCCATTGCTTTTCCTTAGTTTTAAATGGCAAATGCTTGAATAAAAGTATCAAAGCCATCCTCTCATTAAACTGACCATGACACCTAGACTTTGAACTTCACCACATTGCTGACTTACCTTTCTAGAAGGTTCAACATCTCTCTTTTATGGTGCCAATCTGTTCTTTGTACCCCCTTTCCATATCTGCATAATGATAATGTCATGTTTATGCTTCAGTTCCTCATCTGAGCTCAGTCTCATTCAATTTTCACCTCAAACTGTTCTTTCTCTTATCTACCTTGAAACATTTTTACCTTGAGTTTAACTTATTAGCACTTGCGTGATGTGGAACGTCAAGCCTCTAGCAGCTTATACACATTCTTAGATTCCAAAGCATTTTCTGAAAATACATTTAAAAAGCACAAAATAAACAAATGTAAATATTAACAATAAATCTATTAAAACTGTACAAATAGTAATGCTATCAGTAATATCATTTATAGTGATAAAGGTTTATTCATAGCCTTTCCATAAATATTAAAATATTTCATAAGCACCCAAACCCAGTTAAACATTCACAAACAAACTGTCATAGTTTGGAAACTATACAACCTAGACACATATTGTTAGAGTACTTTTCTTAACCAGACATAAGCATTCACATGACAGCATTTTTTTTCTCTGAGTGCATGTTTATTGAGATATTTACTGAAATATGAAATCATATGCTTGATTGCATGATCAGTATATAACTTTGACTATCTCGCAAGGTGTGCAACTTACAGTGCAAATACCAATGGTAGTTTTCTTTAATAACATCTAAGGATTCACCTGATGCATGGAACTAGTTTTTAAGTCACCTTTGTGAAGTATTAAATACATATTTATTTGTATTTATTATTTATTTATTTTACATTTGTGAACCAGATAGTGTTTGACTGGGCCATGGAGCCCATTTTCAGTGGAGACCCGGGGAGAAAAGCCTAACACACAATGTGTTTGTAAAGATAACACAAAATCATAAAAATCACAAAATTACATACAGACAGTAATGTACTTAGTACAAAACTAATACATGTATATTCCAGTTGTCCAGAACTAAAAAATTATGATGTGGCTAGCACTGTAGATACTGAAATATCAATGAGTGAAATTGATTGAGAGAAGCATCCATGGTGTCATCAGTTGTAGCACAATTAAAATGTCATTGATTGTATACTGCAAAGGTAAAAAATCTAAAATGGGTAGAACAAAAAGACAAAGTTCCTTTGAGAGGGGGATGGAGAAAAAGTAGATTGGGAGGGAATTGATTATCCAGGAGAACAGATGGAGCAGTACCATATGGATTTGAGATGTTCTCTGGTTTTAGTTTTAAAGGCAGAGTAGTTGGGAGTCGTTTGTATGTGTTGGGGGAGAGCATTCCATGCCTTGGTTATTTTATTAGAGTAGAGGCAGTTTCCATGGTAGTTGTGTGACTGAGTTATGGTTAGCATCAGTCTGTTAGAAGATCTAAGGCGTCTTGTATTGACTTGTGGTTGAACTAGGAAGGGCAGTAAGGTCCATAGGTTGGAGTTGTGAATGATTATTCAATGTTAACAGGTTGGGAAGCTCAAGCCATTTCAGTTGTTGGAGAGCAGAGCAGCGATGAGATTTATGGAGATGATTGCTGGTAAATTTTTAAATTTTATTATAGCAGGATGATAGGTTGTTTAGGTCGTGTGGGGTTGTGAGTGATGGAGAGTGGTTACTGGATGTTTTGTTGGTGAAAAACATCAGTTTGGTCTTATTGAGGTTTAGAATGAGCTTGAGTTTGGATAGCTAGGTTTCTATTTCCTGAAATGCGTTTTGTGTCTTATCTTGAAGTTCTTGGAGGGTTGGGGCAGAGCAGATAAGGGATGTATCGTCTGCATATTGTACGGTCATTGCTAGTTGGGTTGCTGAGTTTATAGTATTAGTAAACAGGATAAAAGGATAAAAAAGCAAAACAAGCAGTATCTCCAGTATAGTGTAATATAAATGGGCAATAACAATGATTTTTTTTTGTCTCACAGCATGGCATTTCACACCATCTACCTCAATATCATGTAGGTTTCTCAGTTACAAAAATATGAACATAACTCTGAATAATAATAAGTGGAAAACAGTGAATAATTTCTCTGCTAAAGGACATCCTAAATTAACAAATCTTTTTGTAATTTTGTTAATTACTCCTTGCCTTTTCCAATGATGCCTGCTATTAGCTGGAATGTTGCTATGTTAAAGAAACCAGACACCCAACAAAAATTCCTGGAAGCCTTAAGGCTGTCTGGTTGTTAATTTACAAGATACAAAAACATTTGATACAGGCTTGAATGAGTTAAGCTTTAGCCTTTTCAGTTCATTTGACATTTTAAGGTCATCCGGGGGTTGACTAATTTACTTTGCTGCATGATGGTTGCTTATAGCCAGTACCTGTGTGTTGTCAGTTTCAGTAGACTCTATTTTAACTGTATGAAAGACTGCTATTGTGCCTTTCATGAGCATACAGTCATGCAAAATCTCCTTGGTTTTGAACTCCCAGGACAGATGTGGCACTGAAATTGTTTATACGTCACAGAGCTAATTTCTACCTGGTTTCTACCTACTTTAATAAAAAGTATGCCACAAAATATATACATTTGCTTATTTACCATGTGGCTGCTATGTTCTAGTCACATGTTGATAACCAATAGTGTTTTACAGGTCATACAAATCCAGTGACCAAAATAGTTTTACAGGATATACAAGTAAAGAATGCCATACGTCACTACTGCCACCAGTTAATATGTGATGTGTGAGGGCTCTTGGTTTCTATCCTCAAACTGCTGCTCTCAGTATTTAAGGTGTAATAGTACCAGAAAAAAGAGATTTGAATTTCTGCACTGGTATTATTTAATGTACAGAGGGTCACTGGCCTTAAAGGTGTACATTAAATATACCCTTCTACCTTCAATAATAATGAAGCCCTGTTATACACAAATTAACTTTACACTGCACAGCTGCAGTTCAATGTTATACTCACTGTTTTGGACATCACCCACCTCAGACTGAGCTGCATGTATTCCAGTACAATCTTATCAACAGTAATTAACCCTTGACAAAAATATTTTGCTCGCTGAGATACAATATCTCAAAAAGAAGCAAACTCTTAACCTGAAGCATCTTATTGACATAAGTAAGACAAAGCCAGTAGAACATTAACATACTTTACTGCATATATTTTTTAGTAAGATAATGTTTAAATATGTACATGTCAGCAACTGAACCCAGACTGTCACCCTTCAATGGGTGGCCATCACACATTTATTGGTGTCCTGATAAAAATGCATAAATCCTTATCATAATGATTAATACTCAAACCACAAACATTTACATTTAAATTGGTAAATGATTTATCAGAAGTAACTATTTTAAATCACTTTCTTTCTAAATAAATATCCAAACAGAACAAAATGCGTGTAAGGAACTAAACATAAAATAAACATAGAGATAATTTAACAAAAATAATACCTTAAAATAAAATAAAATAAACGTGTACATTATATAATATATATAACAACTAAACTAAAAATTATATTTTCTGGCTATAAGATATACTGCAAACTTACTGTTTCTGCTTTTTAAGTTAAAAATATATATTTTAGGGTCCTCACATGTGGTATAAACAGCTATGCCCCCAGGGTTATCATCCAGAAGGAAAAAGCAGTGATGCCACTAACTGCTACATTTTTTTTGAATTGATAGTCAGCCTCTCTATTTATATGCTCCCAACCTGGATTTCCTGTGGCTTCAATTTGAATTTTAGGAGATGACAGTTGCATCCTTTTATTGGGAGGGAAGAAAGAACAGAGAGAGTCAAATGGCATTACTATCTAGGTATGTACTGGCAGTCAGCACAAAGAAAGAAGGCTATGAGGTGTTCTCCTTCCTCTAGTCCAGGAGTCAAGGGCTTGATTTGCCCCAACCTCCTTCTGCCTATTGTCTGACTCAGAGTAAGTCGCTTAACTAGACCATGCTTCAGGAATGAGTCTAAGAAAAATGTCCATGTGGATCAGTGCTTTACCTAATTTTATAAATATAAATAAATATATCATCAGCATCATTATTATCATCATCATCATCATCATGTGAACATGCAAGCATCTTCATAGGATCATAGGAGGTTGCTAGGCTAATGGCTCTAAGGCTCTTCCAAGCCCAGCCAAGTTGATACTCATTCCCAAGAGTGTCTTTTATGAGTAGGGACTGAGAATCAGCTCCTATTGCCCCTATATAAGAGGGATATGACTGGAACCCACAGGTGAATTTACAGTTTCCCAACCAATCATCCAAATTATGCTTAAATAGGGCCAACAAGTGACTCTGCTTAACATAGATTGGAAGTCTCTTGCAAAGGTGAGGTAATCTCTGTGAGATAACTCTGTCCCTCCAGCAAGTCTTATTGATGTCACACACCAGGTTAAGGTCCCTTGAATGTGTGACACGTGTACCATTTTACTTGCAAATATGTAGCATTTCCATTAAGGCAGGGTCAAAGATTGCCTTATATGCAAGGCACAGATCACCTCTGAGCAGTCTGTATGACACAGAGTAAAGAGACAGTGATTTCAGTCTGTCCTCATATGACATGTACTGGAGACCCTGAATTTTCTTTGTCAGAAACCTTTGTGGTCTCCCTAATTGGTGCAGGTGCTTGGAAAGGTACATACCAATGTCAGCATTATACTCTATTACCTGCATGATGAGGGAAGAGTACAGTGGGATTATAACATCCTTTTTTTTCTGGAGGCAATTCCCTTACTTGTGAGGTGAGCAATGTAGAATGCCCTTCCAACTACTGTGGAGACATGATGACCAAAAGTAAGGTTGCTATCAACCTGTGTGCCCAGGTCTCTCACCAGTGATTAAGTGCTTAAGACATTGTTATTTATGTAGAAGTTTGCAAGAATATCACCCTTGCTAAAGGAGATGATAATGCATTTGTTTGCATTGAGTTTAAGTTCATGGCTTTGGCACCAATCATTAGTCTGTGTAAGTCCTTCTTGCAGGATACTGACATTGTTAGTGGACTGAAAGGCCACTCCTCATTTGCAGTCATTGACAAACTTTGTCAGCCAACACCTTTTATTTTTGCCTGTACTTTAGAGAAGTAAATTCTGAACAGTAGAGGGCCCGGAACAGACCCCTGTGGAACACCACTAGTTACTGGTCTGATGGAGGAGGTAGTGTCTTCTATTTTGACTGTATGAGTTCTATTGATGAGTTAGTGTGCAACCAAATTGACAATATATTGGTTGATACCCAGCTGGATGAGCTTATCAATAATGCCTGAGTAGGGGATGGTGTCAAAGGCCTTGGCTAAGCCCAGATAGGCTTATGCACAGTTTTACCCTTGCCAAGGCCTTTGGTGACTGCCTCAATGAAGTCCACCAAGTATAACAGGCACAATCTCCCTTTAACAAAGCCAAACTGGGTAGGTTTGAGTGTTTGTCGATTACCTATATCTTTGTTGATAAGGTCCATCACATTATGCCCCATGGCCTTGCAAATAAGGCTGGTTAGGCTTATGGGTCTATAGTTCCCTGGGTCCGTGGATACACCTCTTTTATGCAAAGAGATGACTGTAGCCATTCTCCATTCAGCAGGGTCAAAACCTGTACCAAGGCTGTGCTTTAACAAGGTACCCAGCGGTATTACCAAGTCCTGTTTCAATCTGTTAAGAATGCAGCCTACAATGTTGTCTGGTCCCATTGAGGCAGTGTTTTTAGCCTTGGTGAGAGCATTTAAGACTTGTTCGTTAGAGATACTAGGTGGGGGACAGGTGTTAGAGATGCTTTGTGGTATATGTGGTGGGAGCAGGGGAGTGAAGTTTGCACTGAACTTGTCAGCCTGCAGGTTGGCTGTATCCACCAGTTCTGCATATGTAGAACCACTAACTACAGGTTCTGTGCAAATCTGAAATTTTCCATTGAGGTTTTAGATGTAGCTACACAGTGCCTTATGTTTTTTTTTTTTTAACTAGGGATGCTAATTTGAATTCATAAATAGCTTTAGAGGACTATTTAAGTTGAGGATGGAGTGCTTCCAGGTTTGAGACTATAACTTTCTACTCTTAGACAGTAAGTTCTTCCTCTTGTTATACAGCCAGTTAATGACTGATGTCCATCAGGTGGGTTTGTTCTTCCTTGAGGATCTTGCTTAGGTCCTATCAGGTATGGCAGAGTTAATACAATTGCATAAGTGCTCATATAAAGTATTAGTGTATATCCCGGCATAGGTAACCTCTCCATCAGTGGGGGAGGGGGTGTGAAGCTATTTATGCATTCATGTAAGAGGGCATAATTGGCTAGGCATCAACCCTTAAGTTCTAATCTCCATTTTACATAGCTTAAGTAGCTATGTAAAATTGTAGTTTAAGAGATCACTAAAAACTCACCTCAGTAACAATTGGCTGTGTTTCTGTACTAATACAGGCTAGATCCACCACTACATTACTCTGATCACTACTCTTCATACTTGACTGCTCAAAGACCTTAAGTTGTAATAATGGGCCTAGTGCCTAAGATTGTAAATATGTCAGATGGTATCTTGTTTATATTTTTGCTTAATTTTATGTAGTTGAATTCTTAGACATGCGACTATTATAATGATGTACTATTTCACTGTCTGTCTTAATTATAATGTAAAATTTGTACTAATAGTGATCATGTTTGTTAGTTAAATGTAGAGCTTTTCTCCCCAGGCCTCTACTGAATAGGGACCTGTGTCCAGTGGACTTTCCCAGTTAACAAATGCAAAATAAGATAAATAAAACGGCCTTCTCAACACCCAGTCATATTCACTGTATAGCCTTACCAGTACCTTAACTCTAGCCTTAAAACTCCTAGACAATTCCAAACTTGAATCCTCCCTCTCTTACCATAAAACTTTACTTGTCTCTCTAAACCTAAAGTCCATGATCACTCCCTAAAACTAAAATTCCAACAACTGCCCATAAACCTAAATTCCACAGTCACCACCTAACACTAACACTGACTCTAAAAGTTCAAACCCCTCCCTAAACATAAATTCCCCAATTGCGCCCTAAACCTAAAACTCCCTTTCCTCTCCCTAACCCTAAACTCTCATTCCCACTCTGTAATCATAAAACTCTCTCACAACCTAATAAAAAATTAAGGCACTCTAGTCCCTGGCTGCAATATAGTGTTTTTTAAAAGTTTGCAATTTAAGTGCTTATAGAAACCCCCCATTTTACACTATTTTATTCTATTTATTTATTTATCTGACATATGTTAACCGGGATAGTCCAACTGAGCAAAAGCCCTTTTTCAGTGGAGGCCCAGGGAGAAAAGCTCCACAATACAACAAGTTATTTCAATAACGTAAGTAGTAGAGAATAAAAGTAGCATACATGAATACTCTAAGCAGATAATAAACCATCAAAATGTATCCTAGAACAGACTGTCATGCTAGTAAGAACAATGGTAACAATACATGAAATACTCTAAAGCAGAAATTATCATAGAATTTTCACAGAACAAAAATGACTATATAAAAGCACAGAGTAGAAAACATTAAGAATAAATTGAGAATATATAGCAGTAATAGGAATGACACACATCTATTTACAGTGATTTTGGAGTACTTTAGAGGTTTCAGGAATAGATATAGGTTAATAGGTTCATAGGTAGGTACTAGGCAATCGGCCCAAGGGCCTACATAAGCCTGGCCAGCAAGGTACCATAGCTTACGCTACCCAAGAAAGTTATTTCCTGTACCACTGTCCAGCAGAGACACAGAGGTGATCCCCAGGTTGTATTTCCTATTTCCCATCCACTCATCAAGATTTTTCTTGAAAAGTGCTAATGAAGAACTTTACTTGACATAGATGGGTAGCTTATTCCAGAGTATAGGAAGTCTCTGGGACAGGAATCTATCCCTCCAGCATGTCCTGTTTATTATGGTGACAAGGTTTAGGTCCCTAGAGTGTGTAGCTTGGAGGGATTGGGATTTCTTTAGGTGTAGCATGTCCAACAGCTCTAGGTTTGACATAGCTTTATATGTTAGGCAGAGATCACCTCGGAGTAGGCGATATGCTAAGGATTAAAGCTGGAGTTTTTTGAGGTGGTCAGTGTAGGGCATTTGTTTGAGGCCAGTAATCCTTGTACTTCTGTGGCCTTTCCAGCTGCTGCAGATGTCTTGTGAGGTACATTCCAAAAGGGGAATTGTACTCTATAATGGGTCTAATGAGTGACGAGTAGAGGGGAACAATGACCTCTTTTTTCCTGGATGAGAACCCTTTTATTATGAGGTGTGCCATGTAGAAGAACTTCCTGACAACTAAGGCGATGTGACTATCAAAGGAGAGACTACTGTCCACCTGGGTCCCAAGGTCTCTTATCACGCATTCGGTGTTAAGTAGATTGCTGCCTATGTGGTAATTCATGGGTACAGAGTTTTTACCAAAGGGGATGACACTGCACTTTTTGGCATTGAACTTGAGGCCATGGCTCTGACACCAGGCATCTGTCTCAGTGAGGCACTTCTGTAGGATGTCCACATCATATGAGCAGTAAATGTTTAATAGTGTGGAAGGAAGAAATCTGGTTGGTAGAGAGTTAGTTATGAAAGAGAGAAGATTATAGAATTGGAAATTGCACATAAATAATAAGTTTTAGTGGTAGGTAAGGTAGGGGAAAGAGAAAAAAAATTATGTAATTTAGGTATGTAGTGAGGGGAAAAGTATAGTAAGTTAAAGAGAAGGGTAAGTAATAGATGAATTGGAAGGGGATACTAAAATTGTTGGGATAAGGAGACAATCAGATATAATGACAAGTAAGAGAGGTTTGAAAGCACAGTAAAGAAAAAGGATTATGGGAAGATGGTAGAGAGATTCATGTAAGATATTTACATTGACAGGTCCAGGTAGTATGAAGATGGTCTTTTAGAGCTTTCTTAAATTCAAGTGTCTGGTTTATTTTTCATAGAGACATGGGACGTTTGTTTCATGAAAGTGCTGGTCAATAACTATACAGTTTTTGTCCAAAAGAGCTCCTAGGTTTGGAAATTTCCATTTGAAATTGGTCAGTCCTTCTTAGAATTCAAGGGAGGGTGTAGAGGGAGATGAGTAGAGATGGAAGGGCAAGAAGAGGGTTTGTGTATGATGGAGTGAATAAGCATAAATTGAGAAAGTTGAAGATGATGAGGGAATTCTAGCCAATTGAGAAGTGGGGCAAGGCAGTGATGTAACCTAGGTGGGTTGTTGGATGCAAATCTAGCTACTTTATTTTAAGTTGTTTGCAGTTTTATGAGGAGATTTAATTGTAGGTTAGTTAAGATTTGAGAACATAGTAGGGTAGGGAGGAGGTAAGCCTTGTCAAGTGTCAATCATGAGTCAAAGGTTAAGAACTTTTTATTTCTGTAAAATAGACCTAATTATTGATGAATTTTCTTAATACTGTAGAATACATGTAGGTCAAGTTTTAGTTGGTTATCTATAATGACACTGGGAAGCTTAGTTTGGGTTTTAGACTTAATGTTAGTGTTGTTTAGGGATGTGATGGTGAAAGTAGATTTGTGTTGAGAGACAGATTTGGGAAGGAAGAGTAGCAGTTTAGTCTTTTTGGCATTGAGTAAGAGTTGATTGTTCATAAGCCAAGTTTCAATAAGGTTGAAGGAATTTTGTGTAAAGGTATGTAGCCCAGGGAGAGAGTCAGAGGTGGTGATGACTGTGGAGTCATCTGTGTATTGTATTATGGATGATTATGGGCAGGAAGTGTATAGGTGATTTATGAAAATATTGAAAATTAAGGGACCAAGTATAGAACCATGAAGAACACCCATCTTAATGACAAGGAAGGGGGATAAGGAGGAAAGCCTTATAATGACTTGTAGTTAATTGGAATGATAGCTTCAAATCCAGGAGATAGTTGGAGAAGATAGACTGAGTTGAGAGAGTTTAGAAAGAAGGCTAGGGTGAGAGACGGTATGAAAATCTTTGGAGAGATCAAGAAAGAGACAGGAGAACAGCTTGTTATTGTCTCTGGCCTGGGAGATAGAGTTTATAAAGGAGATGAGGCTGTTGTTGTACTGTGGTGTGGTCAAAACCCATGTTGTGAAGGAGAGAGTAGGTTTCAGAAGATAAGATGGTCTAGAACTTGTTTATGTAAACATTTCTCAAGGATTTTGAATAGAGGAGATAGTAATGCTATTCACCTGTAATTGGCAAGGTCAGTAGAGTTACCACCTTCGTGAAAGGGTATAATATAATTTTTCTTTCCATAATGAGGGAACAGTGAATTCCTTTATAGAGTGGTTTATAAGAATAGAAATATGGTATGGCCAATAGAGTGGGCTACAGCCTTGAAGTACATTGGACGTAGGTTGTCTACTGATGTAGAGCAAGGTTTTAGTATGAAGAGGAGATTTTTAATATAGTTTGTAGGTACTGGTTTCAGTGAGAAGGAATATTTTAGTGGTAAAGGAGTGATACTGTTGCAGGGATCAGTGGTGTTAAGAGTTTTGGATGAGTTTACTAATTGTCATTGAATTAAGAGTTAAAGATTGATCCAGTCTCTTGTAGAGAGTTGTTAGGGCAGGGGTCGGGAGTAGAAGGATTTCCAGGATGCAGGATTTGGTTGATGGTAGACCAGAATTTCTTGGGATTCTTATATTGTGTGGTTTGGGGTTTCGGATAAAAGGTTTCCTTATCTAAATTAAGTTGATTTTTGTTAGGTTATGTAGTTCTTTATATGTTTGGTAGTCAGTGTGCAATTTAGTTTTTGTCCACAGCTTTCAGGAAATGTCTCTTTTCTTAATTAAGGAGAGAGGAGTTTGGGTGAGCAGAGAAGAGTATCTAGATTTGATCCTTTTAGACTGAGGAGGCACGAAAGAGCTTAGAATGTTAAGAAATATGGTGTTAAATTGTTAGATTGCTTCATCAAGAGGTAGGTGAAGTAGGCAGGACCAGTTTACAGATGAAAGAATGTCATTAAAGGAATCAGGATGAAAGTTGTGAAGTTTTTGGCATTCAATAATCTTATGTGGTCTAGGGAGATGAGGAGTGAATCTTCGGACACAGGTGTCAGGTAGAGATTAGGGTTTGTGATAGAGGATAGGGTGGGAGACTAGTATCCAATCAATTATAGGTGCGGAGTTAGGTTTTTTAATAAAGTGGGTAGGAGCTGAGATGAGCTGCATGAAGCCATATAAGTTAATACTGGAGCTTGGACAGGAGGAATTAAGTGATAGCCATTTCATATTTACATCACCTAGAAGGGCACTCTCATTTGGTATGTTGTTATTTTATTCACTTATTACATTTTTGTATTAAACTACAAATACAATGCACCTTCTTTCACTTTTATATTTTGCACCATTACTTGCATACTTTAATTTTCTATAGCTCTAATATTTATTGCTAGTTCACTTTCTTACAATTTCCCTTTGAAGAAGCCTAATATTGCACAGTTTTACACAAACACACACACACACACACACACACACACACACACACACACACACACACACATATATATATATATATATATATATATATATATTATATATATATATATATATATATATATATATATATATATATATATATACACACATACATATACATCATACACACTCATCACATACACAGATACACAGAGGGAGAACAGCTTTATATAAATAAGAGCAAACAAGTGATAGACGCATGCAGGGTTACAGATATAGTTCCATAAATCATTTTGATGAACATCTGCAATAAGTGTGATACACAAAACTACAACTGAAAACAATTCCAACTTTAAATAGTTAGTCTCATTTAAAGTAGTAAGTAACAGAACTCACTGTTATATTCCATCTTTTTTTCTGCAGTTATCTATAAAGGGGCATTCAATTCATGTAAGCTGAAGATTGCTGAACCTTAAAGCAAGGAAAATTCCCTAAGATTATCTCTGCCTCACTCAAAAACCAGTATTCATAATCTGGGGCTTTGCAAATGACTTGGTTATCTGCGAACAGAGGTGCTGTTATGCAAATAAGGTCAGTGACAGTCATTTGAGATGAATACAGAAGAGCAAAGTCTTTTTATATAACATTTCTACTTCTTGTAAAAGAATAAGTTGTATAAAGTTCAGCATTACAAAGTTGCAAATTAATTCGCAAAAGCATGAGGGTTTGTGTTAATTTTTTGGGGGGCAAGTGTGGCTATGTGCAGTCACACATAAAATGTTTAAGGAAAGCTGCAGACTATGTAGCACTAAAAACAGATTATTTTTAAAAGAAAAGGGTTTTATAATGTTTTCTATAGGGGTAACCTTTTGTGGACACCCTGATGGTTTCAATAAAGAGTAGAAAGGGGAGATAGGATGGATTAAAACAAGCGGAGATAAAGAAGGAAAACATCAAGAGGGTATGTGATGGTGGAGGTGGGACTGGATAGGCACTATGTTTATGTTGGGGATAGACCCCCCTATTTTTTCATTTTTTTTTATGTGAGAGAGTAGTGTGGGAGGTAAACAACTAAAAGGGTGTAGAAAAAAGGATAAGGGAATAAGGACTGCAAAATTGCCAGATGGAGTCCTAGTCCACAGAGCCTCAAACACATCCACTGCCAGATGATGTTACAGTGGATGCCCCAAATGTCAAGGGAGTAGGGACATTTGTTGGTGTGGTAGTCAGCACCAACAGAGATAGCATGGCTTCTTTATGCTGAAGACAGATTTTGACTGGCAAAACTCCCCTGTCCACTAACTCCAACAGTACAGCCTCTACCAAGCCCTGAAGCCCCTTTCCATTGAGGATTGCCAGGCTTCCACATCCTAGGGTGCCTAATGGCCTAGTGCCTCCAACCTGACCCTGCAAGGACATCCCCAGATGGGCAGGGGGTGACCTGTGCCAAGCCTTGGAGGTATATATCAGGCCTGCTCTAGAGGGATCTGAAGCTTTAAAAAAGGAAAATAAATGGAAGGGAAACTAAACAATAAAGAAACAATAAAGGAGAAAGAAATGTATAATCAAAATAAGGAAAACAGAGAAATAAAAGAGCGGGGAAAGACAAAACAACACAATAAATCTACACATGATGTTTACATGTTATTTCATATACTATTGAAATATTGTAGTAAAATGTTTATTGAAGTAAAACTTGAGTATGAGAAGTGCTTACTCATACAGTGGGAGTCATTTTTGAAGTACTTTTGTGCTTGGGAAGAATGATATGAGTAGTGATTACGCATACTCAGATGAATTCACATGACACATATTAATGACTTCATGAAGAGGAGTGTGTTATGTACATATAATACATTCAATACGGTACTAAAAATACCTTTTGTAACTATTAGAAGTAATCAGGTTAAAAGTGATACCATTAGCCTGAACTGTAAAGGTTTCAGTTGCATTTCTTTCATTTGGAATGCTATAAAAATAATTGTCTTATTAGCAATAGAGAAAACAGTTGTAAAAAGGGTGCAGCAATTATACATGCACAAATTTCTCTTTTTTACAGTAATATAATGATTTCAAATCCCTGTTTATGCTTCATATACATATTACAAACTAGTAAAACAGAATTCTCTTGGACTTCAGTTATACCTACCAGAAGATTCAACTAGTCTTTTTACTCTTTGTTGTTTTTGCTGACAATTATATTCTATTTCATAGGATCATTGAATAATAGGAAGTTACTAGGCTCATGGCCCTAGGACCCCTATAACCCTAGCCAAGTTCTACTCTTATTTCCATGATCATCACCTATTGTCCTTATCCAAGCGGGACACAGGTGGAACCTCTGGGATGAATTTACGGTTACTCATCCTGCGATGCCCGTACACTGGCCCAGTAATCAAGGAGCCTCAATCCTCACCACTAGCACCAGTGAGGAGCATGCACATTGGGGGGATAACAAGTACACACACAGTAAAGTACAGTATCCCTTAAGAGCACACACAGAGATCACAGTCAGTTTGGGGATGGTTTCTCCTTTTCTCTACAGATCCCCAATGAGACTCCCCACTGGCACAGTTATAGGGTCCAGATCATAGCCTAGTGGTCAAGCTAAAACCTCCAGTACCCTCTCTGTCCAACCAGTGCTTCATGTCCCTGCCCAAGTAGCTGACACACACACACTTTAAGATTTGATTTATACACAAGCACACAGACACTCCTATGGAAGGCTGGCACAGCTTCTCCAACTGTGCCCCCTTTCGGCCCAGACTATAAGGTATAAATCACTGCCACCAACCACTATTATCAGCTACTATAAGGCCCTTCCAAAAGGGTGACCAATTTCACTGTGTAATATTACTGTTAACCAAATAGTAGCAATACTGTTGGAGTGGCTTGGACAGTATCACAAAATACATGCAAGTACTCTCTAAGAACTTAAATTATCTGTACACAAAACAGCCTCAGTTGAACGGTTTAAAATATTTAATAATAAATAATAAAAACACAAGACAAATCTCATCAATTCAACACAGTGCCAGTCAAGAGTTCAGAAATCACAAAAACTTTAAAACAATATTGTATATAGAAAACAGCTAGACTAATCTGGCTAAATTCCTATCTATCTCTAAGAGAAACTATGTCCTAGATAACTTTACTTAGAAGGCAAAGTGCAGGTGAGCTGTTGTCAGCTTCAGACAAAATCCAAAATGCTCAGTCTTTCTCTCTGAGAAAGTCTTAAATTGATAATACCCAATATTGCTGATTCATTTCACATTACATCATTTTTATCACTTCTCCCTTAGTTCCCAGGCTAACAGAAACTCAAAATTTACATTTCTTTGTAAGCTGCACCTGGCCAGGAAGCCACAGCAATACAAGACACATTTAAATCTAAACTCTAGCAATTATCTCTTTCTTAATAACAATAGAAAATAATTGCTAGCCCAGACATCCTGTCTCTGAGCTTGAGATCAAACAAAGTTGTAATTCTTTATTTAACAGCTTTCTTCCAGCAAGGTGCACTGTGTTACATTTTTGAAGTTCAGCATGTAACACATTTTTTACATTTAGTTTTCTTTACATTTGTAAAATAAGCCTGTAGATTATATTAATATTTACAATACATAGACTTGCCTACAAAATTCTATCTAGCTAGGCTGGCAGCCTTCACACATCAAATTGTCCAGATTGCATTTGAAGAGGGCCAATGACATGCTCTGTTTGACATGAAGTGGGAGTCTGTTCCAAAGATTTGGTAACCTTTGGGAGACAAATCTGTCCATCCAATAGGTTCTAGTAATGTCACATACCAGGTTAAGGTCATTACAGTGTGGATATGCCGTATTTCCAATAAAGCAGAGTCAGAGATTGTCTCATATGCAAAGCAGAGAAGAGCTCTCAGTAGTCTGTAAGAAACAGAATAAAGTAATAGTGATTTCAGATAATTCACACAGGACAAATGCTGAAGAACTTGAATTTTCCTTGTGAGGAGCGTTTGTGGTCTCTCCAATTGCTGTAGGTGCTTGAAATGGTACATACCAAAAGGGGTGCTGTACTTAATTATTGGACTGATGATGGAAGAGTACAAGGACATTATAACTTCTTTTTTTCTGGAGACAATGCCCTTAATTATGAGAAGAGCAACACAGAATACTGTGGAGATATGGTGATCAAATGTAAGGTTGCTATCAGCCTGTGTGACCAGGTCTCTCACCACTGAGTGCATAGTTAGGGTGTTGCTGTTGATGTGGTACTTAGAAGGAACATCACTCTTACTGAAAGGGATGATAATACATTTTCTTGTATTGAGTTTAAGGCCATGACTTTGGTACCAATCATATGTTTGTGTAAGACTATCTTGCAGGATGTTGACATCATTTGGATATTCTATGATTGCTCCCAGTTTGCAGTCATCAGCAAGCATTGTCAGCCACAGACTTTTAATTTTTGCTTGAACTTCAGAGAAATAGAGGCTCCAGGACTGATCCCTGTGGAACACCACTGGTTACAGGTTTGCTGTTGGAGGTGGAGGCCCCTATTTTGACTACATGTGTTCTATCAGTGAGCCAGTTAGCCACCCATCTAACAACATAAGGGTTGAAACCTAGCTGGGTGAGTTTGTCAATGATGTCTAAGTGGGGGACAGTGTCAAAAGCCTTGTTTAAATCTAAGTAGGCTGTAGACACAGATTTCCCCTCAATCAAGGCCTTGGTGACTGTCACGATGAAGACCATCAGGTTTTATAGACATGATCTCCTTTTGACAACACCAAACTAAGTAGGGTTGAATGTTTGGAGATTACCTATATATTTGTTGATAAGGTACAAGATGATTCTCTACAAGACCTTGCAGATAAGGCTGGTCAGGCTAATAGATTTATAATTCCCAGGGTCAGTGGAAGCACTACCTTTGTGCAATGGTGGACGTTTTCCATTCAGCAGGGACAGAGTCTTTTGGGCTTTCTCAGCTATAATTAAAAGAGAGAAGGCACTTCTTGTTTATCTGTATTTGCTCTTGTTTAAGATATATATATATATATATATATATATATATATATATATATATATATTTATATATAAAGATATAGATATATATGAGTCTATGTCAGAAGATCAAAAGTTCAAAAGACTGAAAATCAAAATATCTAAAACTTAAAATATCAAAAATATTTTTACTGCAGGGGACACGCCCCCTTTGCACCCCATCATGTGGGAGCCTGCACCCCCCCAGACTCCAAGCTAATTATATATACCAACTCCTGGATCACACAACACTGGTGAAAGGGGAAATTCCATTTTTGATATTTTGAGTTTTAGATATTTTGCTTTTCAGTCTTTTGAGGTTTTGTTCTTCTGAAGGGGATCTCTCTCTCTCTCTCTTTATATATATACATATATATATATATATATATATATATATATATATATATATATATATATATATATATATATATATGTATATGGATTCACTTCAGAAGCTCGAAATACTGAAATCTCGAATTTCAGTATCTCAAGCCCAAGACGTTGAATCCACAAAACAACGAAAACTAAAAACCGTGAAATTCAAAACCTTGAATACCGGAGATTTTAAATTTCACAGTTTTACTACATACACACACACACACACACACACACACACACACACACACACACACACACACATACATACACACACACACCATCCACCACACAAACACACAATCACTCCACTACATGAAAGCAGGGGGGCAAGTCCCCCTGCACCACCCATGTCGGGGGCTGCACCCCCCACACATCCCTACTTAAATATTCTCACTCCGAGGTTGCACTACATACAAACACACACAAAACACTATCACACAAGCTACTTTCTTTTTGCACACACACACATTACAGCACCAAAACACAGTGACAAACACCACAGCCCCTACCCACACCCTTTAACACACAAACACACACACACACACACACACACACACACACACACACACACACACACACACACACATACACACACACACACACACACACACACACACACACACACACACACACACACACTTACCTTTATACATGACCATAATGAAACTTTAGAAGCGTGAAATTCAAAACCTCCGGTATTCGAGGTTTTGAATTTTGCACTTCTAAACTTTCGCTATTATGTGGATTCGGCTTCTTGGGCTCGAGATACAGAAATTCGAGATTTCAGTATTTCGAGCTTCTGAAGTGAATATATATATATATATATATATATATATATATATATATATATATATATATATATATAGGCACCTGTCACCCCTGGGATTCCGGATATTGGCCAAGGCTCTTGCCACCCCCATAGTGCCTTTTTTAGGCAAGGTTCAAATTCTAAACCTACCACCCTAGAAAACAAAAACGGGAAGAAACTAAGGGAAATGCTGCTCAATGCCAGAAGTCTAAATCTCAAAATGCACGCACTCGAGGCCCTTCTCAGTATGGAGAACATTGATGTCTGCGCTGTGACTAAAACCTGGTTCAAGGCTCCTGAGAGCACCCCAGCAATAGCAGGTTTTACCTCATATCATGCGTTCCGGCCCCAAAACCCGGACCACACCACAAAAGGAGGGGGTGTATCCATATTCATCAAGGACACCCACACCTCCAGGTTGGTGGCAACGCACGAAGCATCGGAAACCATCCAGGTGCAATTAACCATAGGCAAAACTGCTCTACAATTTATAGCATGCTACAGGCCACCCTCTCAAACTCAGGAACCCCACACAGCCTTCCTGAAAACATTGCAGGGTATAAATGTATCTCCAAACACCATTATATTGGGAGACTTCAACTACCCGAATATTGACTGGGAACACTACTCAAGCCCAAACTTTCTAGCCCAAAGGTTCCTGGAGTTCATAAATTCAAATGCCATGGAACAACTAGTCACTGTTCCCACAAGAGGAGAAAAAATATTAGATCTCTTCATCACAAACATGGGGACAAAATGCTCCCCACCGGAAGTATATCCCTCATTGGTGAGATCAGACCATAAACTAATCTCACTGGAAATCCACATCCCGCCCCCACCCCAAACAAAAAAGACCACAGTGAAGAACTTCTCTAAAGCAAACTTCACACTACTCAAGACTGGTGTGGTATCCTTCAAGGCCCCCGAGCCAGTGGAAACCACAACCCAAGCTGTGGAAGCCCTTACAAATGCCTTCTACGAACACCTCCAGGACTGCATGGATCAGGCAATCCCTAATAAAACCAAGCCTCTTTCCACCAAGGGCAAGCGTCCAGTCTGGTGGACCCCAGCCATAAACAAACTTTACAATAAGAGGAGAAAGCTATTACATGATAGAACAAAATCCATAAAAGGGAAGACACCCTTGATCATTATTAGTAAAAAAATACGGGCACTCATAAAATCATCCAAGGCCAACTTTGAGAGAAAAATTGCCATAGATTCAAAAGACAATCATAAGGCCTTCTTCAGCTATGTTAGAAACCTTGGTGGAAACTCCCAGATTTGCTCAGAATTAGTCCAAAAAGATACAAAAATCACTGAACCCACAGACATTGCCAACATACTGGCAGACAGGTTCAGTGGAAACTTCACCCCCCTCTCCCCCCCAAAAGGAGAGATAACTATCCCAGCGGAGTGTAGCCTCCCAGACATCTCAAATGCGCAGGTGAAAGCTGCCCTCTCTAAAGCTAAAAACACAGCATCAATGGGACCGGATGGTGTCCCAGGCTGTGTGCTACACAAACTTAATGAGGAACTAAACCCGCACATAAGGCAGCTGTTTAATCTTAGTCTTACCACAGGATACGTGCCCAAGGAGTGGTGTACGGCAACTGTGGTCCCACTCCACAAAGGCGGTGCCTCTACAGACCCTGGTAATTACCGCCCCATAAGCTTAACAAGCCTGGTCTGCAAAGCTATGGAGAGGATCATAATGGATCTCATAAACAAGGACATAGGGGACTTGCAGACATTGGACCCAACCCAGTTTGGCTTTGTCAAGGGCAGATCATGCCTCTTGAACTTGGTCGACTTCTTCGAAACAGTCACCAAGGCCATTGACGAGGGAAAGGCAGTCCATACAGCCTACCTTGACCTTGCAAAAGCTTTCGACACAATACCCCACTCGGGTATTATAGAGAAACTTACCAGCTTAAATGTAAACCCATATGTCACAAGATGGGTTGCAAACTGGCTAAAGGACAGAACCCACAGGGTTAGAGTTGCTGGCGCCATGTCGGATTCCAAGCCGGTCACAAGTGGTGTCCCACAGGGCTCAGTCCTTGGCCCCCTGTTGTTCGGCATCTAATTCTCAGAAGTACAGGCAAACATAGGAGGACTATGGCTGACAAAGTTTGCAGATGACTGCAAACTGGGTGCCATAGTGGAAAGTACATCTGACACAGATATCGTCCAGAGGGGTCTCATGGAAACTGATGGCTGGTGCCAGAGCCATGGCCTGAAGTTAAACGCCAAAAAATGTATAGTCATACCCTTCGGGAAAAACAAGGTAACCCCAAGCTACCATATAGGTGGCAATCCACTAAGCACAGAAGAGGTCATCAGGGACCTGGGGACCCAGGTTGACAGTGGCCTTTCTTTCGACACTCACATTGCTAAAGTGGTTAGAAAGACATTTTACATTGCCCACCTGATCATGAAGGGTTTCACATCCAGATCAAGTGAGGTCATTGTTCCCCTGTACTCTTCACTTATCAGACCAATGATCGAGTACAATGCCCCTTTCGGGATGTATCTCACCCGACACCTGCAGCAATTGGAGAGACCCCAGAAGTTCCTCACCAAAAGAATAAAGGGACTCCAAAATCTGTCATATGCTGCCAGATTGAAGAAACTCCAGCTCTATTCAGTTGCATACCGCCTGCTCAGAGGTGACCTGTGCCTGACATACAAGGCCATGACCAACCCGGAATTAATGGACATGCTCCACCTCAGAAAATCCAAATCCACCAGAACCACTAGAGCAAGTGACTTAAACCTTAGCACGGATATAAATAGGACGTGCTGGAGGGATAGATTTATCACCCAGAGACTCCCTATGCTGTGGAATAAAATCCCAGTCCATGTGAGGCAGAGCACCTCGCTGGCTCTGTTCAAGAGAAATCTTGACTGGTGGATGGGAGATCGTAGGTTTACCCCGGGAATCGTCTCTGTGTCACTGCTGGACAGAGGCAAAACAAACTAATGGGCACTATATTTTTAACATAAGGGGTGGCGCATGCCACAAAACTCTGGGCTAGGCTTATAAATGCCTTAGGGCAGATAGCCTAGTATAAACCTATGAACCTATGAACCTATATATACAGTAGATATAAAAAGTGTACACACCCCTGATAAAATGCCTTGTTTTGTGATATATAAAATGAGACCACAATAAATAATTTCAAAACTTTTCCCACTTTTAATGTGACCTATAACCTGTGCAATTCAATTGAAAAATCTGTTAGGGATAAAATATAACAAATAAAATATGTACAGTAAGCTGGTTGCATAAGTGTGCACACCCTTAAACTAATACTTTGTTGAAGCACCTTCTGATTTAATTACAGCATTCATTCTTCTTGAGTAGGAGTCTATCAACATGGCACATCTTGACTTGACAATATTTGCCCACTCTTCCTTGCAAAAGCCCTCCAAATCTGTCAGATTGCGAGGGCATCTCATGTGCACAGCCCTCTTCAGGTCATCCCACAGGTTTTTTATTGGATTTAGGTCTGGACTCTGGCTGGGCCATTCCAAAACTTTGTCTTCTGGTGAAGCCATTATTTTGTTGATTTGGATGTATGCTTTGAGTCATTGTCATGATGAAAGGTGAAATTCCTCTTCATCTTCAACTTTCTAGCAGATGCCTCAATGTTTTTGGCCAAAAGTGACTGGTATATGGAACTGTTCATAATTCTCTCAACCTTGATTAAATCCCCAGTTCCAGCTTATGAAAAGCAACCCCAAAGCATGACACTGCCAACACCATACTTCACCGTGGGGATGGTGTTCTTTTGGTGATGTGAAGTGTTGTTTTTGTGCCAAATGTACCTTTTGGAAATGTGGCCAAAAAGTTCAGTCTTGGTCTCATTAGACCCTAACATATTTTACCACATGCTTTTGGGAGACGATGTATTGTTTTGCAGATTTTAGCTAGGCCTGGATGTTTTTCTGTGTGAGAAAAGGCTTCCCTCTTCCATCCCTACCCTGTAGCCCAGACATATGGAGAATATGAGAGATTGTTGTATTGTTTTGCAGATTTTAGCTAGGCCTAGATGTTTTTCTGTGTGAGAAAAGGCTTCCCTCTTCCATCCCTACCCCATAGCCCAGACATATGGAGAATATGGGAGATTGTTGTCACATGTAGTACACAACCAGTACTTGCCAGACATTCCTGGAACTCCTTCCGTGTTGCTGTAGGTCTACTGGCAGCCTCCCTGACCAGTTTTTGGCTTGTCCTTTCATCAATTTTGGAGAGACATACAGTACTTTGCAGTATCACTGTTGTCCCATATTTTCTCCACTTTTTGATGACTGTCTTCACTGGGTTCTATGGTATATCCAATGCTGTGGACATGTTTTTGTACCCTTCTCCTGACTAATGCTTTTCAACAATAAGACCCCTTTGATGCTTTGTAAGCTGTCTGTGAACCATGGCTTTTGCTGTAGCAGGCAACTGAGTAAATGTCAGGAAAATCCTACTAGGACAGCTGAACATAATTTGGGATTAATCAGAGTCTCTTTAATTGATGGCAGGTGTGTACCCAAGAAGACTGAATTCTGTAATTAAATCAAAAGGTGTTTCAGCAAAGTATTAGTTTAAGGGTATGCACACTTATGCAACTAGCTTATTGTACGTTTTTATATTTCATATTTTTCCCCTAACAGATTTGTTTGTTTTTCAATTGAATTGTACAGGTTATAGGTGACATTAAAGGTGGGAAAAGTTTCAAAATGATTTATTGTGGTCTCATTTTTTTATATCACAAAAACCTGACATTTTAACAGGGGTGTGTATACTTTTTATATCCACTGTGTATATCTATGATCATCTATCTATCTATGTCTCTCTCACTATATATATATATATATATATATATATATATATATATATATATATATATATATATATATATATTTTACATATTCCCTTCTAAGAAATGGCTTATTTTTGTTTTCTTTTTTTTTTAATTTACTTTCAAATATACATAGCTATATGAATTCATATAATACTGTGCTGATATTCCCTGTTATGAAAGAGAAAAATAAAGGCATGAAATATGTGAGGAAAATTGTTTTCAAAGTACTATGCTTTGTATGTAACACTGTGTTCAGATACAAGTTTCTTCACAAACCCACAAATGTAGCAATTCATAGAAGTTTGCATTTACTTTGCTGTACAAATGTGTCTGATTTGATAGGTAATGTAGAATTAAAACATTTCTCAGTAAAGTTTGTGCTCGTCATTCTCTGGGCACAACAACTCCCATCTGCTCCCTCAACCTCCACTCTAACAAGGTTGTGGTGTATCAGAATTCAGCCATGTTGTAAGTGAGGTAAAAATACTTTTGAACAAACAACTGTGTTAAGCAACGGCATTACTTATATATTTCTATGGCCTACATGAAACAGGCTTCATGTAATGCAACTATTAAGTAATTTTATACAATAATAGTGATACTTTGTAATGCGTAATTTTGTTTTCAGTATTTATAAATCCATTTACAAATACCTCTGCTTGTAAGCCAGTACATGGCTTACAGAGGTACACATACAGATTATTATTTTAATAAACATCTCACATTTGTATACATTATTAAAATCTGTTAACACATTACTCATATACATCTTTTTTAAAAAGATGCAAATATGATTACAAACATGCTCGTGATTTTGTGTATATTTCATAATAGCATTACAAGTAATATTTTCAGGTACATATATCTTTCTTAGAAAATGTTTCTAATTATTCCAAGTTGTTAATTTTTTTTTTATCTTTAATATGACTCAGACAAATAGTGAACATTAAGAAACATTTTTTATTTCTTTACTTACTATAGAACTCGGTTCTTCTCATCACTACTTGATCTACCCACTCAGCCAGTTGATTAGTTCTATGCTCTGCAAATCATCATAATGGTGAACACATGGCTGGCTGGAATGGATTATATCTGTCAGGGTTGATTTGAGTTGACCCAGTTCCTGATAGTTATCAGTTTTTTTCTATGTAATGTGTTTTGCGCATACCTTAATCTTATTGCAGTATGAATCATGGTCTCTTTATTTACCTGCCAGGAAGTGCAACCTCTAGCCGACACAGAGGATGCCTTCATTCGAAGTGCCAGAATAACAGTGAGGAAAGTATGGTCAGAGAGGTATTGATCAGGGTTTAGACCACTCCCTGTTGGAATGTGACATCATCTTAACCAAACATTTATACTAGCTTAGTCATTACAATAGCTATTGATATTACTGGCAAGTTTGGTTGAACCAAAACTGCTTTGTCACATTTTTTTTTTTTTTTGTTAAATGAAACCAGTTACCCTTCCCTGATATGCTTGAGTAAATATAAATATATGATTAATAATTTGTATTGATAATGTTTATTAGTAAAAGTTGCTTTTTATACTCTGACACCAATATGTCTGATGAAGTACAGCAGAATTTTTCTTTTAACTTTTTTTGAGGGGGGCGGTAGGAATAAATGTCAGTATGTGTTAGGAAGTTATGATTTGTTTGAGGTGATAGGGTGTGACACACAATGCAGGATGGGGTCTTTACATTTTTGTTGGTTGGGCAGGGATTAGTTTGCTGCAGATTTGTCATTCACATTACTCAATTTTGTTTTTTTTTTAACTAAATTCTGATTTTGGTTGGTCTACAGCCATTTGCTCATTCCCATGGCAGCTTGCAACAGCTGTGGTGTGCTGTGGACTGCAGATCTGTCTCAAGTGTGTCTATATTTGTCTGATGTGCGTTCATGTTATTTTGGCCAATCTCTTTCATGATAGGTGAAAAGCCAAAATCCGCAGATACTTCTCGGTTCACATTTGTGTACTACTCGGATTTATAGAAACAAATGTTAATTAGCCTACTTTGCAGATAACGTAAAATTGCCTTGAATTAAGTTTAGCAGTGCACTATTAATTTGCCAATGGATGAGATAGATGACAAATGCATTAGGATGCCACAGACTTACTACACTAAGGAAATATTTTAAAAAATATCATAGTTTAATAAAAAACTATTAACATATTATTTCATTAATTAATTAAGGTAATTTGTAATGACTTTACATGTATGATGTGCATGTTATGATAGCACTGACTGGTTGTTAGCTTTGTGTCATCTTGAAGTTGTATTTTATGATATGAGCAGTGGAAATAATTACTGATGACAGAAAATGATCATTATCGTGGTATAATAGCACATACACAAGGATAAATACAATAATTCACTACTGATATTTTGCAGTGCTAAGGATATCAACAGGCATGTGTGATGAACTGGAGATTTTTGGAGTGACAGTGATGAATAAAAATGGCAATATTAGTAGTACATGACAAGGGCAGAGGGTACAGCTCAGATATTTTTATGCAAAAATGATTGCATTCATTACTTGAATTACTGAATGAACTGTAGATAATATATTACAAAGTTCTGTGGACATATTGGCATCTCTCTATGTAACTGTATTGTTTGTTTTAAGTAACAAGAGCAAATGATATGCTAGTATGTGTTAGAAGCAAGGTGAGGCAGAATTCAGTTTCCTGTACCCCTACAGGGGGCTCTGAATCTTATTCAATTAATACTTTTAAATACCTTACATCCATCCATGGGGATGACTATGACACAGAACATGGTGGATCAGGAATAATTAGAGATGGTGTGTACATTGCTCCATCTTACCAATAAAGCATGATCCTGCTGTTCAGAATGCAACATGCAGTAAACATCCTGCATGAGTAGCTGGGTCATACTGAAGGGCACCTTCAGACTCATCCAGGTACTGGAAATAACTTTTCAGGTGGATACAAACCCTCTTAAAAATATGGGTCTGGGACAGAGATGTATTATACATCTCCTCTGTAGCTTCACTTGGATTTCTCACTGGTGTCATGAGTAATGGCTCCAGTGGATATCCAACATCACCTAATAAAAAAATATTATTCAGTAATACATTTTAAAGTGAATGACTAGATTAAAAAAAATCTACTAACCAACACGATGACCACTGGGCATCCTATCATGCAGAAAGAGGTGGTAGAGTGCGCTAATATACCAGATATGGGAATCATTCACACTTCCTGGATGCTGGTCATAAGCATTGGTGACACAGACTCATGCATCACACATTTCCTTGCAATTAGTGGAATGGTACCCCTCCCTATTTCTGTACTGCTCCCACTGTGTACCAGGAAAACCATAATTGCAATTGCACTAAGTACCTCGGAGAAATGTGCCAGCCCATAAAAGGCACACTTAGTCCTGGCACTTTTATGACACCAGGAAATAGATATACTGATCTACATGTGTCAAGAGTATATCCAGGAACTGATACAGTGTCCTTGAGGCAAACGTATTCCCAATCTGTCTCTGGAAGGCCCCTGTATCAAGTATAGTGACAGCTATACATAACTTGATGTCCACAGGGATAGGAAGTCCATGCATTTCCCCAGTGCCCCTATGGGGGGGGTCAAACATACTCACTAAGACCCTTAGAATGTCCTTTTTCACTCTAAACCTATCATGGATTTCCTGATTATCAAAGTTATAATGAGTAATCCTTTGCTCATATTATTGCTTGCTTAGCTGGCAGGCAGTGCTGGGTTCAAGCAGTTTTGGTCCGGCCAAGACAAGCAACTCAGATCTGGAAATAACAAAGCTAACAGCAAGTGACATCATTTTTACCTACTACAACTCTAATAGATTTGGTGAGGCTTCAGTTTATATAGCACATCTGCAGCCAGCATGGAAAAGGTGAGAATCTGACTAGGAATATCAAATGCTGTGACACGTACTTCATCAGCATACAAAGATTTACATTACTCCTCATTTGTATTTCATTATTTGCATATTTTCATAAGCACGTTTGAGGTCATAGTGCATTGGCATAAATGGCCTCTATGGTCGCAGCTCAGCTGCACTCGTCTATGAACATCGCAGATCACCTTAGCGGATGTGCATAACTGATTATGAATACTGGCCTAAGTATATATGCAAACATATTCCTACTTTCCTATTAGATGCTGAGAGGACTGCATTTACCTTATACATTCTAACTGATCTTTTACTAAATAGTACCCTATCAAGTTTGTGTCATCTTTTTGATAGTAGTATAAATTGTAATTTTAGTATTGTGCATTTCTGCATCAACTGGTGAGCATCGTTATAACCATATATGCTTATTGTACTTAACTGGATACATGTCTTTGAAGTATTTCTTTAAAACATTATGGTTTTAGGGTCCCAGGATATGCAGCACAGATCTATTCATGAACCAGTTAGGAAAAAGAATACTCCTGATTGTTTATATTTGCAAGTCAACAGCTCAAATGAAGTGATAATGTTTAAAATGCAGAGAACAACATTTGGATATACACATACATTTTCTAAAGATGGGTGTGTGTGTGTTGGAGTTAGGTTGGGAGATATTTTAAGGTTTGAGTAAAATCTAAAACTTTCTGTCTACAGCTCTGCTGTTGAGCAGATTTTTGTCTTTTTCTTTTACATTTCTTTTTTTTTCCTCAATATATTGAGAATATGACTATTGTGTTCATGCTGTAATACCTAAAGACTATGGCATTAGCAAGCCATTGCTTCAGTCTTAAAGTGGACATATAGCAATTGACATTAAATAAAATAATCCAAATAATAACTGACATTTAACATGATTCACTTTTATGGTGATAATGGCCTTCCTTTAGATAGTGTGTTAATGATTTTTGAATGCAGCCCAAGACTGGCACAAAACCACATTACACAAATTGCTTAATGCAGCCATGAGTGTTGTAGGCCTTTATACCTTAATAGTCAAACTGCCTGGTTGCCAGGAAACAGCACCATTTGCACAGTTTCTCTTAAGTAAGCGGAGCATTAACATGCTGAGTTTGGATCTTTGGAAACAAGCTTATACAGGTGCAAGCACTGTTGTTCTATACTGCATTAGCAGGATGTAAGTTTCTTCTAAGTTTATTAATTAAATCAAAAGTTTCATTATTTTTCATTTGTTTGGTATTGAAAAGAAACAGAAAAATTACACTGACTTTTTGGTCTAAAGACAATAATGAAAATTAGTCTAACACATTCAGGTTATGCTTCTGTGAATATCAAGCAACTAAAATTTACTGCAGGCATTGTCTGATAAAGCTTAAAATATATGAAGTCTATAACAAAATAAAAATGCTCCCTTTCACATACTTTCTATCACCTGAATAATAATTTCTTCTATTTGGTCATACACATTAGCTATTCACAAAGAGTAGTCAGTTACTTACCTGCTTTCTTCACACCTATGGTTTCTTAGAAAACACAAAATACTTCACAGACCATATACCACATTATACCCAATACAAAACAAGAACCATTATTTTGTTTATTTCTAAATCCCATTGCTTATATATGAATCCACATCAGCACATCAATGAATATAAGTAGCTTTCTTTCTGTTACTGTTAATGGCCTTGTGATAAATTACTAAGTCTGTCCTGGGGATTCAATAAATTCCATGCAGACCTAGTGCAAGACTACATGTAGAGTACATATTAGAGTACATATTTGTGCAGTGAGCAGTAGCACTAATTACATATACATGCTACACACTGCATTTAAATCTAATCAAATGCAGTTCCATGTAAAGCAACACAAACAGCTGCAGACATGTACACCTGTTTATCTATGGGAAAACTAGGTCTGCAGGATTGCAAAAAAATGCCACAGTGATTACCAGGGTTATTTATAAAGCAATGTATGTAGTTCTAACACATTACATGAAAGTGTGTACATTGAAGAGTATTGTGGAAACTTGTGTCAGCCATAACGAATAAAAGTTGTGTAAATGATCAGTAAGGGTACATACACTGCATTATAAATAAAAAGTCATGGGAAGTGTGTGTATTGAAAAGGGACATGCAGATGAATTGCAGGAATGAACACAGGGGAAGAGGACAGGTGAAACATGGTAATATACAGCACATGAGGGCATGTCAATAATGACAGTTGTAGCATGAACAATAATCGCATATTGGCATGATACAGTATGGACTGCACAGTTATTGTATATCATGTGCCTTTCACACAAAGTGATATATCAATGGAGTGGTACTTTGTGATATAAGCATCCTGACATCAGCAATGGACAGGACATGTATCATGTATGGTATATACAATAGGGATTATGTGCATATTGTGAAGCTGTGAAAAATGAGTTGCCTGAATAGGAATGCAATGTCAGCATAGGTCTCAACCAACTGGGACACATAATAACAGGCCCATGGACAACAGTAAACAGAAATGTGCACAATCAGGGATAACATCAGAATAATACCACCAGTAATCCCATATCTTCCACATATATGTGATTGTGGGTGATCATAGATGGTTCTGCAAGAACACACTTGTACAGCTATTATGATTCATCAGCGATCTCTGAGGGGAGTCAAGAACATCTCCCTCAAAATGTAACATCTGCCAGAGGTGTTTGGAGGGACACTGTTATGCCTGTTTTAGAAATAATGAGCAATCCTGCCTAGTTTACAGGTATGCATAAAACCTGGTTTACTCATAGGGGGTGTATTGTCTATATTATAAATATCTTGTGCATTTGAGTTCATAATGGGACTAATCCTCCATGAGTTTCCTTCATCTACTGTGTCCTCATAGTTGTGGCATCAGTCCTTTCTGTGTGCTGATACTGTATGCATTATACCAATACCACACTTGGATTCAATGTTTGCCCACAATTTGCAGTTCTCCACAAAGCTGGTTGGAAAAATGATGTGCAAGTCACTTTTGATATCTGATACTTAAATAATGGACTGGAAAGAGCCTGTCACAGAGCCTGAGGTACAGACCTGGTCACTGGAGTCTAGATAGATGGTGACTTCATGCACTGCAACATATTTCTATGTCACATATGTGTCCAGTTGTCTACTCACTTGGTGACATAGGTGTTTATGGCCACTTGTGACAGTTTCTCTGTAATACCTGACTATTGATTTGTGTCAAATGCCTTGGCCAGGTCAAGTTACACAGGATGATAGTGTTGTCATCATGTATGCCTTTGGTAACCCTCCTGAAGACAGTGAACAGATGTAACATACATGATGTAGCCTGAACAAATCAAATGTTGGTTTAGTACACAGTCAGGACATTACCTGTATCCTTTTAGAGAAGATGACTCCTTAGCCTACCTAACAGATGAGGAGAGTCAGAATGGATGCATAACTTCATGCATCAGGTGATGGTCCCCCCAAGTCAGAAGGACGCTTGTTGCTGTACACCCATTTATGGGAACATTGGCTGTCTTGAGGCTGTGGTGACATACGGCTCCGACTGTGTCTGGTAGGTCAGGTTTTAAGTCATGCTATAGGCAACCTGTGATTTTGCAACCCAAACAGATGCACAAACAAATGAATAGATAACACGCCACTTTTAAGATGCACTGTGATGTTGTCCATTTCTTCAGTGTTATTAGTTGTAGAAAATGCACAGATGTGCTGCCCTGTTGGGAATAAAAACTGAATAATGTTTGCATGTATATTTTGGCTGATGGCCAGTAGCAACAGGGTGCTGACATGTGAGGCAAACTGTCAGTTAGCAGATTGTCTATGCCCTTTGGGTGAGTATGTCTGCTGACATCCACACACAGATCTGAGCTTAGTTGTGTTTTCCACTTAACATTCCATATGTATTGGAATAAATGATTTGTGGCAAGACCTCCATACAGCTTTGGTTATTCATCACATTTCACACATTGTTGCTATGAACACAGTTGTACAACTGTACCAATGTCACAAACTTATATCACTTGCACAGTATATGCCTATATGTGTTTCATGAGCAAGCTGTGTTTGAGTGGCCTGATGTCATATCAGGACACATTGGAGAGCAGTTGTTTGTGGCTCTTGCAGAACATTTCCTGACACAAGTGCTAATAGTCACAAAATGGTGCTGCTGACCGCCTCAGTAATCCTTGGGTGTAGCATCACAACTGCATATACAATGAATTCCACAAGGTTGGAATTGCATCAAAACATGTGATAGACTGGTTGTGTATATAACAGCATAACAACCACATGTATGAAACAAGAATTATGTGGCCATGTAATCAATATGAATTGATATTGATGCCAGTCAAAGAACATTTAAGGATGGTATGTAGATAGAGGTGGCGAAGGTGGATGAGTTTAAATACTTGGGGTCAATAGTTCAGAGTAACGGTGAGTGTGAAAGAGAGGTGAAGAATAGAGTACAGACAGGATGGAGTGGGTGGAGAAGAGTGTCAGGAGTAATTTGTGACCGACGAGTACCTGTAAGAGTGAAAGGAAAGGTCTACAAGAGGATAGTGAGACCAGCTATGTTATATGGGTTGGAAACAGTGGCATTAACAAAAAGGCAGGAGTTTGAGCTGGATGTGGCAGAATTAAAGATGTTGAGATTTGCACTGGGTGTGACGAGGGTAGACAGGATTAGGAATAAGTATATTAGAGGGTCAGCCCAGGTTGGAAGGTTTGGAGACAAAGACAGAGAGGCACGATTACGTTGGTTTGGACATGTGCTGAGGAGGGATGCTGAGTATATTGGGACAAAGATGCTAAGGATGAAGCTACCAGGTAACAGGAAAAGAGGAAGGCCTAAGATAAGGTTAATGGATGTGTTGAGAGAGGACATGCAGATGGTTGGTGTGACAGAGCAAGATGCAGAGGATAGGAAGAAATGGAAACAGGTGATCTGCTGTGGCGACCCCTAATGGGAATCAGCTGAAAGAAGATGATGATGATGTAGACACATGCACACTTATGCCATACTGCAAGTGTCACTGTGGTGGCAGGATGTGAACTGTGTAAAAGGTTGATCTGCTCCACTACAAAACCCACCAATATATATAACAAGTGTATCACCCCATGTCAACATTTCTCAGGAGGCATATTATTACAGCTGTTCTAGAAGGAGCATGTACTGCAATTGCATCAATGGCCATAAATAAACTAGCTCACATCAAAGATTGTAAGACCCTTTTGTAACAATACTGTACATCCACATCTTAATATAACACATGTTAATGACAGCAACATTGACACGATTGTCTGGTAAGAAGCGGATGGTAATACCAATGTCTGACATACTGGTATAAAATGCTCTCTTGAATATCAACCAAGTGAACACAAACATACCAATTGGCCACAGTGAGAATAGAACCTCTATCTACCTGTTTACACAGCACAGTACTTACAAGAGCCACAGAACAAGTCTGTCTTTTATAATTCTGTAGAACAGTTTATAGTGGATGACATCAGCACTGGATGTTTGGATGTTGGGAGACCTGAATGAAATAAGCATGTACAACTGTCAAAATATTAGTCCTGGGATTGTACTGACGACTGCAGGATACATAGTTATGCTCTTTTGACTTGACAGACACACACACACACACACACACACACACACACACACACACACACACACACACACACACACACACACACACACACACACACACACCAGTTGACTGCAGTGAGATTAAAACTCCTACCTAAGTACACTTATTAAATAACTCAGTATTTGATGAAAGTGCCACTACACAATTCTGAGTTTTATAATGTTGCAGGACAATTTATAATGGAAGACATCAGCACTGGATGCTTGAAAGAAGATGTTGGGAGGCCACCTGAAACGGATGACTAGCCATGTACAACTGTCAAGATATTAAATATCTCATGTTACCAGATTGATGAGTGTGCAAAGTGTAGCATTTGTTGTTGTGTTTCCAATATGCAGGTATACCTTAAAAGACAGCTTTGCAAATGATATGCAAACAGCTATACACATTACTGCAAGTACTGAAAAATTTGAATGTCTATTGTCAGTATAAAGATATAGATGGTATATAAGAAAACATGTTTTATGTATCTATATAGTGATGTTTTATTCAGGAACAAGTACTGAGAGACCAAGTTTAAAGTGCACGGGTAGAGGTAACACATGGCTACTCTGTAAATATGTGTTATTTCCATAAAAAGTGCTTTCCCTTCTGTTTGTGTTTTTACATGTACTTTGAAAGGATGAAGACTAACTGGGCTGTTCACCTTCACTCAGCATTGGTGCATGATGCCAAACTCCACACAAACACAGAGGACAAAAGGTGAAGATCTTCATTGTTGTTGTTTTTTTTTCACTTATGTGTCTGGTGTGTGATTCTATTTCTTCAACAGATTAAAATTGTTAGTATGGGGTAGATAGGAAACATATATAGATATATATATCCCATTTGTGCCTTTTGAGGTCATAATAGTTATGCCTACACTGTTTTTTTTCCAGTGTGTGTGGAATGGAGTCAGCTTTAGCCAGACGATTCCATGCCTCAGCCAGTATAGTTCCCCCTGCAGCAGCCTTCAGCTGTGACACTTTACAAGGAGTCTAGTAAAGATTTTGGACTCCTCAATACCCCACCTCTGAGCCCTAAATTGAGCACCTTCCCTTCTAGTTCCATGCATGTTTGATCAGGGCAAACAGCAACAGAAAATAGTGCTTTCCCACCAGTTCAGGTTATTGCATTTATTGCTAGTACACAAACCTGAACAACAATGACAACTGTGTCTGTAATACGTTAAGTGGAGGGCAGCCATGCCAAACAAAAAGGAAAGGAGTTTATGAAGTACGAAGTGTAATGTGACAATTGTCATTAGTTTTTGGTTTGGTTACTGCTGTACCTGTTAGTTGATTTAACTTTACAGACATGTATTGGAGGTATAAATTTTGTAACTTGGCACATTTTTGGTGTGTCTTTACACACTGATAAAATTAATTTGTACAATGTGGGATTCAAACTTATGCAATAGACACAAAATATATTCTTCCAGATAGGTGATTTTTTCATCCGTGCCACAGAAGAACTGCTTCTTGAACATGGTCATTAATTATATATAAGCCATACAAGGCTAGAGAAGACAATTATAATTACAGAAACATAATATCCATTATACTCTCTGTCATACTTAATTCACATGAGCTCTACTGCTATACATACATATTGTTATTTATAATTATGTTTGAATTTTTATTTTTTTTTTAATTTTGTGAACAAGCATTAATAAAATTGGGATTGTGCTAGAATTAGAACCCAGACTCACCTGTATTTCAGCTCTACACTTAAATCTGCTACCACAAAAATAGTTAAGAAACAGACATATTTTCACTATTTCATTATTAAGTATGTCTGTTAACCACCATGCAATGCCGCTTAGCGTGTTGTGTGGCAGCAAACCATAGAGGATACAATGTACCCATTTTGAAATTGTCTGCTGTCTGCTTCCATTCTATAGGTGTTTTAGACCTGCAGATGTTGGGAAAGATCGCTAACTGCTTTGGAACACTGCTTAGTGGGTTCATACAATGCAAAGCAAATGATGCAACAATGTATCCTTTTTGAAATCGAGAATGTCTGCATCCTGTCTGCAGGTGTTCTGTCTAATTCATGTGTGGACCATTTGTCCAGATTTGCATGAAGGTAAACGACATGCAAATGTGACAGGCAAAGATCACTTTGTTTTATCTTTATGAGCAGTGTTTATTAGGTTTCATATTATGTTTCATACTTTAAAGGCAAATTTGGAACTTGAACATTGATCTACAGATAGCGTATACTGTGTGGATCACTGTGTTTAGCAGTTGTGCTACACACGTGATTCACAGGCATAGTTTATGAATAGGTTATCACAGAAGTATAATTACATGTTTATCTTTTTCCTGTGTTTGTGCTATGCCATGTGCCATGCAAATAGTGGTATTAGGAAAAAAAATTACAAAATAAACATTACAAAACAAATGTTAGCACACATGAAAGATTTTTATTTAAGTCTGGATTTGAACTCTCACAACAATGAACCTACAAACCACAGTAAAGGTGATTTATCTGTTGTTGCCACAGAAACAGCTTTGGAGCAGGAATGAAAATCTTTGTGCATACAAGCATGTCCCAAATCATTCACAATATTAACAAGACATATGGCATTTGTACACTTCTGAGTTGTATGTACATCTGTTAATTTCAATGAGTGATCACACTACCATTTATGACTATGGTTGCAGCAATGCAGGTCTGTCTTATCTTTGCAGGGTGTTCATTCTTCTCTTAACTGAGCAGTAATCTGAGACATGGAGTCTGTAAGACATTTTGTACCATTGTCCTTAAAATGTATGAGAATATTAAATGGCAACAATATACAGTTTTCAAAAAAGGCAGGGGAGTTTGCATATTAGTGAACAGAAATTGAGAAATGTGTGCTGCTTACTTACATTTAAAACATTGATACAACTACTTCTACACTTTGTAAGTGTAACCTGGTTGACTCAACCACTGCAGGTAAGGGAGTGTGAATTGCTGCTCACCAGTTCTAATGAGATCACACTTCATTTTCATTTTCACCATGCTCATAGACCTGAATCTGCACTGTAAAATGATAACCATGTAGCTAGGGAACCTGAAGACAAGGACAGTTGTGCATGTGGAAAACACAGAAGAAGATTGCTACAGTAAACTCATAGTTAACTAAAACTCAAACAACCAGCACTCTCAAGCAACCGGCAAAAGAAAATTAAAGAAATATACTATAATTTTCATGTATTGCTCTTTCTGTTCCTCCACCCCCTCAGAGACATACCTTATGTTTTTAGAGTTTTAGAGTTTTAAAAAGGAATATAGGAATAAATTCCCTCTCGCTCCAAAATGAGAACATGACAAACCAAACAAATAGTATAGGGTACAGTATTAGTCAGGCCTATTTTTAATAGTAACTCCGAAGCAACCAGAAACTACAGTTATCTGGCAGCTACCAATCGCTATGGATGCCAGTTAACTGAAAAATTACTGCATTACTTTGGATTTGCCTGCACAGAAAAGTTCTGATCTTGCTAAGGTATGATTGAATTTTTCAGCTATATACTGAATTTTCTCACATGTAACTAGGAAAAATATTTTTGTACACACATACATACACACACACACACACACACACACACACACACACACACACACACACACACACACACATATATGTGTGTGTGTGTGTGTGTGTGTGTGTGTGTGTGTGTGTGTGTGTGTGTATATATATATATATATTTTATACATTTTTATATATATATATATATATATATATATATATACACACATACAAACACACACACACACACACACACACACACACACACACACACACACACACACACACACACACACACACACACACACATATATGTGTGTGTGTGTGTGTGTGTGTGTGTGTGTGTGTGTGTGTGTGTGTGTGTGTGTGTGTGTGTGTGTGTGTGTATATATATATATATATGTGTGTGTGTGTGTGTATATATATATATATATATATATATATATATCTATATATATATTTGTAGTCCACATGTAATCCAGCACTATAAACTCAATGCCATAAAAAAAACGCTTGATTCAGCATAAATCCACAATGAAACACAATAATCCATGATAATCCATTGTCGTTTTATTTCAAAATATAATATATCAAAAAAAATGTTCAAACAGTGACAAAAGACAGCAGAAACCAGTGCTCCTGCCGGAACCAGGCCTCTTACTCAGCAATCACCAGATGGGAACAGGAAACACAGACTGGTTTCACCCTCTGGCGTCTTCAGTGTGTAATCTGTATTTATATGGATCTACTTCATATGTTTGACACTTTAAAATGCCGATTTTCAAATGGCTGAGACCATATGATCGACACTTGAAATGTCGAACGTATGAAATACAAAAGTAAAAAACAACAAACACTTACCTAACCACTGCTAGCTCTGCCCCCACACCCCCCTTAACTTAAATATACCAACTCCAAGATTGCACTATAGTGCAGGAATGAAATCTTTCCATTCTGCACTTTACAGAGAAGCCAGTTCCGCATTGTCGGCATTTCAAATGTTGATCATATGGTCTCGGCCATATGAAATTCAGCATTTTGAAGTGTCAACAATGTGAAGGGGACCATTTATCTATCTATATATATATATATATATATATATATATATATATATATATCGGTCTAAGACATTTCGCCGAAAATCCATTTCGCCGAAAATTTCTGACATAGGGTTCAAATCGCCAAAAATCCATTTCACCAAAAATAGTACTGACAGTGTATATGCCCTTTTCCCCAACTGTAGTGCGATTCTGGAGTGAGAATATTAAAGTAAGGGGTGTGGGGGCATAGCCCCCCATCTAGTACAGTTTAATATTGTCTAGTATTGTTTTATATTGTCCAGTCCCTATTAAAAGGGTAAGTAAGTAGTTTATAACCTGAGTAGGTGGGGGGCTATGCCCCCCACACCCCCTGTTATGGGGGCTGTGTCCCCCCCCTTCCCCTACATTAATATTCTCACCCTGAGATCATGCTGCAGTGGGGGAAAAGGGCATATACACTGTTAGTACTATTTTCGGCAAAATGGATTTTCGGTGATTTGGACCCTATGTCAGAAATTTTCGGCGAAACAGATGTTCTGTGAAATGTCATAGACCCATATATATAGATATCTATATATATATATATATATATATATATATATATATATATATATATATATATATAGATAGATAGATAGATATATATAGATATATATGCATTAGCAAATGGAACTTTTATCTGCATGAACTTAGAAGTTTTGTCAGGGCATTTTACTTTCTCATATGCATGGCCTTATAACTTTCATTACAAGTGTTACTGTTACAACTGTTTCTCTTTAAATTCATCCATGTAATTTCAGTGAAATATAAATGTCCAATATTGTCAATAACACAGGGGTTATGGCCTTCTAGTATGACCCATAGACACTTCTAGGGGGAGTGCTGGGTACAGGTAGAGGTGACTGGCAATTGCATAAAAACTGCTGTTCTGTGATAAATGTGTAGACATGTATTTGGGACAGTTGTTTGAAATCACTATTAAAAATTGACTGATATGGTATTCCCTGTTTAGTACTAAATGTCACTTATGTATTTTTTGGGAGTGGGGTAGCCAAGTTCCATTTTTGCATTGCCAGAATCAAAAATGTTTTACTGAAGTTTGGTTTGCTATTGTTAGTCCTTGTTTTGGATCAATCCTTGTTTAGTGTGTGAATGTGATATGTTCCAAACACATAACCTTTTTTTATATTTGAATAACTGAAAGTTTTTTTTTTTTTCAGTTGGTAATATTGAAAAACTAATAATATGTGTTATATCTAAGCATGAATTTAATTTATACGATATTTATGTGTAGTAAGTATCCTTTTGTGTTTTAAGTCACCTAGGACTATGGCACCCAAGCATCCCAATTCCCACAAACCCCCCTTCAGTGACTTTGAGAACGACATCATTGTCCAAGCCTTTCATCAATGTGGTGTCTTTCTGCTTGAGAGAGGACTTGGGGATATGCCTGGAAGAATGCAAATTTGAAAACAGATAGTAACTAACATCAGTGGTGTTGGGCAGTGCAGCAGGATGTATGATCAGATGCATCATAGGACCACTGACATGATTTCATCAGCACAGAGGAGATCAGTTGCAGTGTCCCATGGACAGATGGCTACTGGGAGCAGGCCTCCTACAGAGCCATCCCTGACACCAAATTAAGAGTTCCTATCCACTGCCAGGGTTCCATGGAGCACAGTGGAAAGTACACAATAGCATATGATTGATGTTCATGCTGCTGTTTCAGGAAGGACAAGTATATTCCAAGAGGAGCTTCCAGGTAGGATTACAGATTCAATTTTTAAAAATTGATTGTATAGTAAAATTTTGAAAGCAATAGTTAAGTTGGTTTAATAATATTTTTTTTATTTGGAGAGGGGGACTTATTTATAGACCAATATAGATAACAGCACACTCTGATTCATTACACATTGACTTGGGTGTCAACAAAGTTTCAGTTAAATGTATTGTTAATGGACATATAATGGCCAATTTTCCCTGTGTTATTGTTATTGTGATGATGGTGTCCTTACATTTTGCTTAACATCTTCCAGGACCATCCATCCTAGCAAGTGTTATTTCATCTGCACATGGTAAGTCAAAGTATTTTTATTTCAGTACTGATGATCATTTGACAGAAACAGGCATTTATCTGTATGTGTGAGGTTGGTGTCAGGACTGTGTATGTATTTCTGTATTGTCAGTGATAGTGGCACCAGTGTTAGTTTGTTAGCATATATTAAACTGTAGTAACATGGATTACTTAGTTATGTTTTGTAATGGTTAACAGTTGGAATATTATATCTTGGAACGTCAGGGGGCTCCAATCAAAAGACAAAAGGAATCTGTTATTACACTTGCTCTATAAATCCCAGGCTGAAGTGTGCTTTATACAGGAGACTCATATGAAAAACAATGAATGGGATAAGGAGAATAATAGAAAATGGGTAAAAGAAAGTATAATCTCAGGTATCGCTAACAACTCCAGAGGAGTTGCTATCATCATTAAAAAATCCTTTAAACCTTTGATTACTGACCGAGGAATAGATCAGGGAGGTAGATGGTGTTTCTTTACATGTGTAACACATGAATTAAACAGGAACGTAAAATGAACGAATCAAACCAAGTGATAACAAAATCCACGGCACACAGGATCCGAACAAAATGCTCCAATTACCAACTGTAAAATGAATTCCTTTTAATTTTAGAACAGCAAAAGTTCACAATAGGTGGTCCAATACACCAAAAACACAGATAAGCCAAGCACTTTCACCTAGTGAATTACCAGGCTTTTTCAAGGCAAACAAAGCTGTCAATTCCAAAAAAACTTTTTAAATAACACCAGTAATCAGGTTAAAACTCCACCCATTAATTAAATAAATAAACCTGGTGGTTAATAATGTTGAATTAAAAAGATAGTATATAATAAAATGGATTTTTCATACAAAAAATGCATATTTTGTATAAAACGTCCTTGTAACCGTATTAAATAATCCTAAGCAATTTAATGCAATATAAAATCCCATTGAATATATAAGATTAATACAATAAAATAAGGTAAATTTAATACCTGCAATACAGTCATATGAGAACTACATTCCTGCCCCAAACAATTAAAATACACTGAATAAAGGCTTGGAAAGGTTAGGTTAAAACAAGAACTTAACATTCTATTGGTCCACTAAGCTATTTGAGCAAAAGGAATTGTACAAAACATCATCAAAGTAAATCAGCTTTATAAATGTGCTCTTCTCATTTTCAAAACGCTATTAATGTTTAAAGCCTCATTCATCCCAGGGGGGGTACAAGCATCTAACCTTAACTGCCAAAACAGCTCACGGTTCTCCAACCTAACTTCCCAATTACCCCCTCGTGGGTCAGGAACAACCTGTTCCAAAACCACAAATTTAAGGTTCATCCTCTCACATACCTGGGAGTGCTTAAAAAAAACGTTAGTGTCCTTACATCTAGTGATGTCATATTGGTGCTCATACACCCTTCTCCTAAGCTGCCTCTCAGTTTTTCCGATATAAAAACCAGAACAGTAAGTACAAATGCCCATGTACACCACCCCTTTAGTTGCACAGTTGAAGTGCTGATGAAATTTATACTTAAACCTTCTAGAGGGAATTGCGATGGTGTCCTGGTCCAACATAAAATGACATTGATTACAATGTCCACATTTTAAGGTACCAAGTTTCTTGTGGTTAGTTTCACAAACAATATTCTTTCTCCCCTCAAAGAAATCCTTCAAGTTCTTACCCCTCTTCCTGATAAAGCTAGGCATCGAATTGATAAACTGTTTTAAATCTACATTGGTGGATACTATGGGCCAATATTTTGTAATGATGTTTTCTAAGGCTTGAGAGTTAGAAGAAAAAGTGTATGCAAAACTGCTCTTAAACTTATCAACCATGTTCTCTAAGGGTGTTTCCATAGGTTGTGCACCACTGCCTAATAGGGGATGATAAACCATTTCCCTTTTACCAGAGACTTCCAGAATCAGTTGTTCAATCATTCCAACCGGATAAGCCTTTTCCAAAAAAAAGGCTACGTAGAACCTTAATCTCTTGTTCATAAAATTCCGGTGTACTACACATCCTGGAAGCCCTGATCAGCTGTCCCTTAACAATTCCCTTTTTCTGGTAATAGGGATGCCCACTGTCAAAGTGGAGATAGGCGTTGGAAAAAGTGGGTTTCCTGTACAACCTAGACTGAAAGCAGTGGTTAATGTAATCCTTTGTTAAAGTTACATCCAAGTAGTGCAAAGTTCAATGTTATGAGTAAATTTAAGAAAGCTGGTGGTACCATTAATATAGTCCAAAAACCTCTCCAATTCCTGTGCAGACCCATTCCATAAAATGCAAATATCATCCAGATATCTTATATATTCAATGGGATTTTATATTGCATTAAATTGCTTAGGATTATTTAATACGGTTACAAGGACGTTTTATATAAAATATGCATTTTTTGTATGAAAAATCCATTTTATTATATACTATCTTTTTAATTCAACATTATTAACCACCAGATTTATTTATTTAATTAATGGGTGGAGTTTTAACCTGATTACTGGTGTTATTTAGAAAGTTTTTTGGAATTGACATCTTTGATTGCCTTGAAAAAGCCTGGTAATTCACTAGGTGAAAGCGCTTGGCTTATCTGTGTTTTTGCTGTATTGGACCACCTATTGTGAACTTTTGCTGTTCTAAAATTAAAAGGAATTAATTTTACAGTTGGTAATTGGGGCATTTTGTTCGGATCCTGTATGCCGTGGATTTTGTTATTACATGAATTAAACAAACCGATCCTATTCCTAAATATATATGGACCATGTTCAGGTCAGCAAGATTTTATTATTAATATTTATACCCTTCTTCTTAAATTCCCTAATCATATGTTAATCCTAGGGGGTGACTGGAATATGGTCATTGACTCAAATATAGACAGAACAGGCAAACCGACTGCCTCAAACCTTCAGGATTCCCTGGTCTTAAAAGAATTAATCCTAGATTTTGATTTGCTTGACCCCATCTCATTTGATAACGACTCTGGAAACAATAATAGTTTTACCTACTATTCTAATTGCCACCACTCTTGGTCATGTATTGACTTCTTTTTAGTCTCAAGTGCTCTATCCAATGACCAAACTAAATTTAGAATGGAACCGAGATTCTTATCTGACCATTCAAAAATCTCTTTGGAATTATTTCCTACAGTCAATTCATCCCGAATCTACAAAAATTATAATTGGTCTCTAAATAGTAATTTACTTAAAGAACACTCAACAGTTGAAGAAATCACATTAGCTATTAAAGAACTCTTTGCACCCTCTTGAGACAGGGATATTCCATTTGACATCAGATGGGCTGCATGCAAAGCAGTATTGAGGGGAATATTCATTAAGAAAGCTACTTATCTTAAGAAACTTAACAAAATTCGAGAAGAGGAACTTAGTTCGGAGATCCTTACATTAGATGACAAACTCCGGATAAAGTTCTCTCCAGAGATAGAAAAGCAACTACTTACAAAACAAAAGGAATTACTGGAACTCCAACAATCTAACTTCTCTCTTTTAGAACTTCGTTATATTGCCAAATACTCCAAATCTTTACAAACTCCATCTAAGGCTCTTGCCAGATTGTTAAACTGTTTGCCCAGAGCCCCTAAAATTACATCAGTTAAACATGGTAATAATATATACAAGACTAATGCACAAATCATTCATCTATTTCACCAAATTTATAGTGACATTTATGCCCTCAACTCCTCTCTACCCTCTCGGAATGAAATGAGGGAATTCCTAGCCAACCTCTCCTTCCCAAATTTACCCAGTACCCAGAGTAAAAACCTCATAACTCCAATCAAGAACTCTGAGATCCACGAAGCTATCGATGATCTCAAGTTGGGGAAAGCTCCAGGCCCTGACGGATTTACATCTGAGTTTTATAAATCTTTTAAGACTAAACTGGTACCCATTCTTTCACAACTTTACAACCATATCACAAAATATGGCATATCAGATAAATACATTAATCACTCCAGAACTATCCTAATTCCTAAAAACACCCTTGATACTACAAACGTAAATAACTTTAGACCAATATCAATCATGAATGTGGACATTAAAATCTTTACTGCTATTCTGGCCAACAGACTTAAAAAGGTGATGCACATCCTAATCTCTCCTGAACAATCTGGGTTTACAACTAACAGACATACCTGGGATAACTCCCTATCCTTAGAATCAATGATAAGCATTACAAAAAAGGTAAGGTATCCTATCTATGCATGAGTAATAGATGCTAGGAAAGCTTTTGACAGGGTTAATTGGGATTTTTTATTCATAGTACTGTCTTCTTTTAATATTCCATCTGAATTTATTAGTATTATTAAAATATTATATCACAATTCCTTCACAAAATTATACATTAATGGTCAATATTCACAACCAATAAAAATTGTGAATGGAACCCGACAAGGTTGCCCTCTCTCTCCCTTATTGTTTAACCTTTATATTGAACCTCTCTTTTTCCTCCTAACCCAGAAAACACACCATTCGATCCCTAGATTATTTAACACAAAAGTGAGCCTAACCGCTTTTGCGGATGACTTGAACCTGTACTTTCAACATCCATTGTCCGACATGGGAAAGCTAGTTCGATCCCTGAATACCTTTACTGATATAGCTGGATATCAGATAAATAAAAATAAATCCTTCATCTTCCCAATTAATCCCCTTGCACATGAAAGCTTTTTATTCCCAGATGTATCTACTCATATAGAGAATTCCCTTAAATACCTAGGAGTACAGTATGACCACACCTCTACGTCTATTTTACAGTCTAATTTATCCAAAACCTGGACTTCCATCTCCCAGGATATTTCAAGATGGCAAAAATTAAACCTCTCAATGCTTGCTAAAACCTCCATCATCAAGATGAATGTCCTTCCTAAACTTCTATACCTACTTAACTACTCACTTTCTTCCTCTCCAATTTCGCTTTTTAATAAAATTAACAAAGCTTTCGCAAAATTTATATGGCACCCTAAATCGGTCAGGATTTCATATCTAAGGCTTACTTTACCGAAAAAGCAGGGGGGATTAGCGATGCCCAACCTACATTTATATTATAAAATTATTCAAGCAAATATAATTTATACTATTGCAAACTATCTACCAAACCCGAACACTTGGTCTCCGTTATGGGTTAAACTATGGTACAACTACACACTAATGAATAAGATCAACCCTAAGGCACTACCCTTCCTAAATAAATACAACCTCAAAAAATCGAATCTTCTCCCCACTCTTAAAGGACTAATAAAATCCTTCCAAGATTTATTCAAATATATTAAACTGGAAAATGCCCTTCTTCTATTCTAACCCTTCCATCTTAATCTGAATATAACCTTGAACAATGTAATGTTTAAACTGAATGGTTTCCCCTTAATTAAAGATTTTACCCTATGGGATATTCATAAATATAACCTCTTATCTTTAACTGATTTACGAATGGCGTTGGGCTTATCTAAAAAGTATATCTCTATTCTGAGACAACTTAGAGAACTTACTCTATCCATAACTCATAACTTCCTGAGTACGGAGGAGGAACAGAAACAGGTAGAAACTCTTCTCCAGAACCTAACCTATAAGAAAAATATGATCTCAATAGGGTACAGATCCTTTTCTAACTTATTAAATCAAGGGAAAATTCTTTTGGCGGACTATTGGGACCATCAGGGGAACAATCTCATAATGAATCAGAAACTACTAGCTATTAAACATACTCAGATGTTCTCCCCATATAAAAAAACTTCTCTATACACAATTCATGATTTTTAACAATCTATACCTTACCCCAGTTCATTTAAACAAATTTGATCCCAATCACACCACTATATGCTCCTGTTGCTCACATCCACATCCCGACTTGGTACATATATTATGGTTTTGTAAATATGCTTACAACCTCTGGTGTTCGCTTAAAATTTGTTTAGAGAAAATGGGATATCATAAATCTACACTCACCTGGGAAATGGCGCTACTACATATTACTAACGTTCACATGCCGAAAATCAAACTTCATGCCCTAATTGTTATTTGTCTTTTGATTAAATATTATATTACTAAACAATGGTTGGATCGTACTAAACTTAGATGGAAAGATTTTAAAATCTTAGCTACTCAGTACATTCGATCTCATAAGCTGTTAATAAGTAATCCTGGTAGACGGAAATACTACCAGAAACTATGGGATTTCATTTTTCAACTTTTATCCAATGATTAGTAATCTATAACAATTTTCACGTATTCCTCCTGATTACTTCAATATGGAACATTTGTAGTCTTCGGGGTGATTAGTAGTATATTAAGTGCACTCTTTTTACTTTGCTCTAATCATTGACTTGTTTCTTTTTATGTACACTTGAGAGAACTGGCACTTTTGTATATTGATTGTTGTTGGATTTGTTTTGTTTTTATATGAAATAAATAAAGTTGTGTTTTTTAAAAAAAATAAACTGTAGTAATATAGCTATTAATTTCTTTCCTGTGTTTGTTGCTTATTATCACAGGTGATCCTAACAGTGGAAGTGTAGGACTCTTACCACCTGATGTCAGAATATCACCAGACTCTGATGATGATAGTGGTCAAACACAAGCACAGTTGGGGGGGGGGGGTGCAGAGATTGAATTTGACACTGAGGTTCACATTCAGCCATCCCCTGTAATTCAGACATAGCCAGTAGGCCTGTGCATACCCGTTCCAGTGAGCCATCAGGTATTGAACAGGTGCAGGGTGAGACACATGATCAGGGTAGTGAGGTTACTCTGGCTTCAATGCCTGTTGACTCTGGCCGTAGCCAAAGTGTGGGGGAGGTGTCAACAAACCTGGACCAAACCATAAATAAAAGTGTGACAAAGGCCCAGCAATGGGTAGATTTTTTTTTAAAAACTGTAGTCTTACAAACTTAGACAGCTAATTGAATAAGAAGTTTTGCATTACTATTTTTATGTTTTTTGTGAGGGACATGAAGTCTGAAACTGAAACGTGTCACTATTTTTTCACTTCACTCTTTAATGATTTGCCAGTACATATTGTGGACATTCAGTGAAAATCTGCACATTTTAGACATATGAATGTGTGAATCTTCAAAAAAACAAAATAACAAAAAAGACAAACTAGTGGTCTTAAAACTTCGATTATGAGCTCAGTCACAATAATTCCCAAAAATCATGAAAACCAGGTAGTTTTCCAAAGCAACAAGCCCTTACTATGAGGCCTATTAGTTGATAGAAGACACTTGTATTCCCATAAGTCACTGCTGTCACATCTTGATGTAATTGCTGTTCAAAGCACCCACCATATACTTACTTACATTATCAAGTAACAGTATGCAAGGGTACACCAGTCCTTTTTATTGTTAGACATTTACTTTTCTATTCCATGTTCAGCACTTACTTGGAAATTTGGCAGTTTCAAGAGTATTAGTTCAGGGCTGACTTTGTCTGATGCTAGCAGTACACAGCACTACATTGGTAAGGAAATGTTGGAAACATTGGATTATTGCCTGGCATCAATGCTACTGTATGTATGTGCATAGGATGAAGGTTTTAGCCCCTTAGGTGGTGAGCGTGTGTGGTATCCATTGCCTCTTGGACAGTGCGAGGGCATATTGTGCACGCCTACATCTGCCTACATCCACAGCGGCTACTGGTTCCCCCTCTGAATACATACTTGTGTGTGGATGCGATGACCTTGCTAGTGGTGGGTTGATGTGTGGCCCTTCCCCTTGCTGTTCCTGCTGAAGCTGTTTTTTAGGATAATTTTGTGAAGCATGGCATAGACTGTGAATATTTCAGCACATATATAGGGAATGTACTGCAGGGCTACCCCACATGTATCTAGGCATGGGAACTGTGACTTCAGTAGCTCAAACACACACTCTATAATATTTTCTGTTTGAGCATGTGCTTCATTATAGTATTCTTCAGTTGGAATGTGTGCATTTCTGATGGGTGTCATCAGCCACGGTTCCAGTGCATAACCTGCATTCCCCAGTAAATGAACTTGTGGGATTTCCCTCCAGTAAATATCTCATACAGTTAACAGTTGAGTCAGATATGTGACTCATGGTAACTGCCTGTCTTGCCTGCACAAACATTCAGGATGATTCCCTTAATGTTACGCATGAGCTGGAAGTTAAGGGAGTGGTAGCCCTTTCTATTTATGTACACCCTTCCCTGTTCCCCAGATAGTGCATTGACCTCTACATGTGTACAGTCTATGGTACACAGGACTTCAGGGTGGTATGCTAGACTCCTGTATATTTCTGGCTCTGTCCTCAGGTGCACAAAGAAAATATATGTACTGACTGGCATGCTGTAGCATAGCATTCAGGAATTGATGGAGGATCCTGGATGCTGATGCCTTTTTACATGCCCAGCATGTCCCTTGGTGGTCTCTGTAAGGTTCCTGTAGCTAAGATTCTAAGTGCTACACATACCTTAGTCTCCACTGCAATTAGTTCCTCTTGGTTTGCCCTTGCTCTCAGCTGAGGATGACAGAGGTTGCAGACTTCCTGTAGTGTGTCTCCATCTATCCTGTAGTGCTCTACAATTTCTACCTCATGCAAATTGTGAAGTTAAATGGAGTTTAAACACCCTTCTCCTTCTTGGCCATGGTCCATTAACAGCAGCAGCAGTAGCATAGACTCGGGCCTGCTGCACATACACCTGAATAAGAGTTACAGCAGCCCCTAGTATTCTTTCCATGTAGCCTAGTTTCCACGGCTGCCTTCTAATAAGTTTTGGAATTCATGGGGAAAACCAGGACCAAGTATATATGATTGCTTTATAGCTTGTTGAATAGCTCCTCCATCTTGGATTGTTTGATTAGCATACAAGTCAGGTGCTTATGATGTAATTAGCATGCCACAACAATACCATGTTTGTGGCTGTACACGGCATGTAGAGGAGCTTATTGAATGCAAAACAGTGTGCTATTGTGTCCGTGTAGACTTTATTGAGTCTGCACCTGTATTTTATTTATTTATTTATTTATTTCCATTTTGCATTCAGTGATGCCAAAGTAAAAGAAAATAAGACCTTGAAAGAAAAAGAGTTGGAGGCAAAGAAATGCAATGTTTTTTAAGACTTATGATCTCTTTGAATTAAAATGAATCACACACCCCCATTCCCACTGCTATCTTTCTACTTGTCTTTCTCTCATTTATTCATCTCTCTCTCTCTCTTATAGTTTTATATATATATATATATATACACACACACACACACACACACACACACACACACACACACACACACACACACACACACACACACACACACACACACACACACACACACACACACACACACACACACACATATATATATATATATATATATATATATATATATATGTATACCAATATCATATGTCTGTATTTATAGCTATATCCATCTATATGTATATATACATATTTAACTGAATTCAATATTCTGACTGCTGCTTTTGCTTGAAAGATTATGCCATATATACCTTCATGTAGTTCCAGCATGTTATTCAACTGATCTTGTTTTGAATTTTCAGTTTCCAAGACCACAGTTGCAGACAAAAATGCCTTTGTATTCCTTTTAATTTTATCTTTAATGCTTCTGAAAAAGAGATGGATTAAGAAAATTCTTTAAAAGTTTGGACAGATTCAATAAACCCTACATGATCCACAAACGCCATGCATTTGTAGCACTATGCACATGGTAGCACACTGTTTTGAAGAAATTAAGAGAAAGGTAAGGACACCATCATCAGAATGATCTGTAGCATGAAGGGTTAAAACATTTTGCCCTTTATATGTACATTAACAATACTTTTAACAAGAATATAGATGACACGTCCACCCCAAACCTATGTGTAATCAACCAGAATGTGGTGTTAACTGTATCAATCTACAACTATTCCCCCCACACACAAATTTAATGTTAAACAGAACTTACATTTTGCTGTCAGTATTTTACTGTACAAGAAGTATTTAACAATTGAGATTTGTAAGCCTACCTGGAAACTTCTGGGACATACATGTTCTCCCTGAAACAGTGGCACCAATGACAATGACATGCTGTTGTGCACTTTCCATTGAGCTCTCTGTATCCTTGACAGTGGACAGAAACTCTTCATTTGGTGTCAGTTGTGGCTCTCCTCTGGGCCAGTGTAATCATGTCAGTGGCCCTATGGCACATCTGATCATATTTCCTGCTCTGAATACCTACTGCCTTCACATCAGCAGCTCTCTGCCAAATTTGGATTCATCCAGACACATCCTCATGTCCCTTCTCAAGCAGAAAGACACCATGACCATGACACCTCCATCCTTCCATGATGAATTCAGTTTCAGGGTCACCGAATGGGGGTGTTTTGGGGACTGGGATGCCTGGATGCCATAATCCTAGGTGACATAAAACACAAAAGAAGGATAATACACATAAGTATCGCATGAGTAAAAGGCCTTCTTTGATACAACATATAAAAGGTAAAAATGTTTCACTACTATCCACTGGAGAAACATAAAACAGTCAAAGTATTCAAATATAACAACAATGAATTGTGTGGTTGTAACATATTACAATCACACACAGAGCAGGATTGGATCCAAAACAAGGAGAGTAACAATAGGTGAATAATTTTTGTGCCAAAGCAGAAATGTAACTTTGCTTCCCCACCACCAAACAACAGCCAAATGACACATTTTGCTAACAAACCATCAGTGAAATGCTAAATGTGCTATCAAATAAACTGCCACTGAAACATGTATACAAATTTACCACAGAACATTCTATTTTAAGTAATTGTCAGTCATGTCTATCTATAGCTAGCACCACTTTAGAGGTGTGTATGGTCCATCATAGAAGGCTAACATATTTTCATTTCACAGAAATAACAATAGAAGAGTGTACAGAGAAACATAGTTGTAACATTAGCACTTGTAATGACAGTTAATAAGACTGTGCATCTGAGAAAGTAAAATGCCATGACAAACATGCCAATAACATCAGTACACTTTTTATGAAATGCATACACACATATAAACAGATTTTTCTTACTGACATTTCAGCATATGTTGTATATAGCTGAATGATCATACCTTATCAAAGTCAGTAGTCTTCTGTGCAGATATATCCCAAAGTAATATCCTCTTCTGTGTTGTTTTTGGTAAATAACTTTGCAAGGGAACATGTCAGTGTGCCAAGTAATACCCCATTTTGAAGACAGTGTTGCTCCTTACAACATGGTAAAAGAAATGTCTCTGTATGCTGTACACATTTACAGGCATCAGAGTTTGTTTAGTCTTGTAGGATTATGAAAGTTATATATTTCCAATACTTCTCATTATTATGCCTATATCTTTGCAACGGAGCATGGTGATGACACAAATGATGCATCATTTTGAAGCTGGCATTGAGGCACATGACTTGTACACTGATATGTAGTTCTGCCTGTTACAGATGATGAGATATTATGCTCTGTTTATTTATCAATTATGAGAAATAGTATAAAAATCATATTTCTGTGAATATCTCTGCAAAGGAGCATCACACGGTAATGGTTAATGTATCATTTTAAAGCTGACATTCATACAAACAAATTAAATACAAATTGAATGGGTCTACATTTTACATTGACCAAGATATTGTGCTTTACTTTTCCGAAAAGGTAAACATATGCACAATATCAGCATTCCTTTCCAATTATTTAATAATGACATTGATATGAACTATCAACATTTACACTTTTGGAAAGGTCATTGTCTGCTGAACAACTTTCGTATGTATATTTTTAGTCTAGCTCTTATAGTTAAAGAGTTATGGACATTTGTTTTCTGTATGGTATTACAAATGGATTTTCTGAAAATGAGCTCAGGCAGCACTGTTGTTCCTATGGTGGAATTAAGCAGGCAGCTTTTTCTGAGTTGTTCTGGGGTGAATGAGATATAAACCCATCTCCTCTCCTTTAGGTTCCCTAGTGACATGGTTTCCTTTTCAAAGTGTAGATTCAAGGCTATGTGCATGGTGAAGATGCAAATGAGGAGTGAACTCATTAGAATTGCTGACTCCCAAATACTTGGCTCCGTGTAGAAGATGTAACCATAGTGAAGGCACTCCCTCTGTGTTTGTTGATAATGGGTTGCAACTGTGAATGATTACTGGTAGGGAGAAGGAAAACACAACAGAAATTTAGATTCCCCTACCTGCAGTGGGTGTGTCAGCCATGTTAGACTTGCGAAGTGTAGAAGTAATTGCATCAAGGTTTTAAATGTAAGTAAGCAGCACACATTTCACAGTTTCTGTCCAGTAACATCCAGCCTCCCCTTCATGTCTTGACAACTGTATATTACTGCCATTTAATATCCCCACAATGTTTAAGAACAGTGATACAGAATGCCTTAAGACTGCATGTCTCAGATTACTGTTCAGATAAGACAAGCATGAGCAACAACACAGAGAGATAAGACATAGCTGCATTTATGCAAGCAATAATCAGAAATATCACTAACAGTCCCACCAAAGCACCAGATAAACGCTCTTGTTCAGAAACCAATAAAAATGACTGCATATAATAAAATTGAACAAGGGCGAAACAAAGTCTCCTCCAAGAAGTTTTATTGTTAATAAAAACAAGAACACCGGTCAAAAAGATCAGCACTTTCACTCAAACAAGCTTCATCAGATCAGATTGACCACTTGCAGACAGATCCTGGAAAATGTAAAGGTCAAGAAGGATACATTTTTGCAGTTTTTGTTTACCATCTCTCAACACCACTAAGTGACATAGCTCGGTGGTCAGCATGCTTGCCCAACACCTCCAGCCATTGAACATATGTAGACAGGATACAGACAGTCCAAATTTTAAAATGGATACATTCTATTAATTCTGTTGGGCACCTCACAATCATGGTAACTATTGTTGCACAGCACTTAACACACAGAACTTAAAATGAATATGGAATTATGCAACTATTATTTAACAATTCTTGTGGCAGCATGTGTAAGAGTATGGCTATAATATAGATGGGCCTGGGTTCTAATACAGACAATGCAACATATTTTTACTAATGTGACAGTCCATATTATAGTAATGAACAAGAAAATATGAAAGTGTTACTTTAATAGTCCTGTGGCATCAGGTGCAAATGTAAGGCTGCCACAGACATGGTCCTATCTTCTACTACAGGAAATTCCAGACATTTTTGCTGTTGTTCCATTTCACATTATATTTAATCTTACTTATAACACATTACATATAATCATAAATAGTGGAGCGGCTATGAATTATATGTAGGAGGTATAAGACACAATTACTGTGTTTTGAAGGTTAAGTTGTATGAGTAAGGGTAGACTGTCTACTATGTTTCTGTAAGTATAATTCTGCTATCGAGACTTGGATGACCTTCACACTTAAATAAGACACATTCACAAAAGAATCAACATAGAAGGACCTTGTCAGGTCACACACATACATGGTTAATACCTCAAACTGTCATCTGTATTTATGAATGCACTATGACTATGTCTAAGAATCACTTCTTCTGTGGTGGAGATGACAATCACCACTGTGGAATAAAATATTTTGTTCCTTATGCATAGTTTTGAATCCCACACACTAAAAATAAATGTTATCAGTGCATACAGCCAAACTAAATGTGTCAGGTAATGAAATTTATCCTCCCAGTGCATGTCTGAAAAGTTGAATCACCTAATAGTTACAGCAGCAGACACCCCTCACACTAATGTCAAGTGTCAGATTAAGCTTTCAATTTAAAAAAAAATGCTTTCCTTCCTTTTTGGCACTGTTGCTCTCCACTTAGCATTGAGCAAACATGGTTTGCATCATTGCTCGGGTTTGCACACTACCAGTAAACATGATAAAAGGAATTGCTGAGAAATCATTATTTGCCATTGTTCTACTTTTGAGATTAAATATGTCTGATGTTAGAGGGAAAGGTGCCCAATTTAGGGAGTAGAGGTGGGGTCTTCAGGAATCCAGAATATTTATTGGTCTCCTGGTAAGGCATCAAAGCCAAAGGCTTCTGAAGGTGGACTGTTCTGGCTCCCAGTACAAGTCTGCAGTTTGGAATAGTCTGGTTAGGCTGTATCCAGTGCAATTTGCATCCCACACACTGGAAAACAATGTAGACACCACTTGAACAACCTACAGAGGCACAAGAGGGATACAATCAACCAGTGGCTGGATGAGTTTCAAACTAGTGACATCTTACCATTATATAAGTATGCTAATAATGAGAATTTATAATACATAAAAAGCTAAATATAGTTGAGTCATATGCATAAAGCTCTTCTAAGTTTTTTTTTTTTTCTTTTCTTTTCTCAGCTAATCCTGAAATTGAGTTGAATAGGCAGGCTCATGGCAATCATTTGGATAGACTGAAGGAAGCGAGTGGTATGATTGCAGCACAAGAGAAATATTATTGTAGCTTTAAAAGCTGAAGATAGAAATTGTTTTGTTTCTATATAGTAGTAGCAAAGTGAGCATGCATATCCTAACTGTAAAAGTAAGTATGCATGGATAAGTCAGTAGCACAAACCAACTTTAGGAGTGAAGTGTAACACTGTAGTAAGAGGTCATGGGCTCAAATGCCATAAGTAACAACTATACAGAACTGCATTTCTTTAGTATAACATACATTAAACTGTATACAAGTGGCATAAATGCCCTACTCTTAATTGTAATCTGCATAATTGGACCAAGCATATGTGCAGAGACATGCAGTAATGGTTAAGATGCTAACCTTACAAACACAAGGGGCAGGGTTTGATTATCGTATGGAGTAATTGTCTAGAATTAAAATGGCCCACAAGGCCAGTTAGCCTAGTACGCATTTATGAACCTATATGCACATTGCAAGGATTACCTTGAGCAATCCATAGTTGATAGGATGTATACTTAAATATAATAGTTCAGATAAAAAAAGTTGTATAATTGTGATCACATGATGGTGCTAATTTTATCTATTTTTCTCTCACCCCAATCCTTACCTCTGTTTTTTATTTTTTATGCATCATCAGAATGACTCCATGTCATCCATCTGTAACAAATCACTAAACACTTTGCAGCACAGCAAGGTAGCCAACCCCAGTGGCTAAGCCTGCCCCTGCTCCACTATCTCCAGTATTGATGCCCAGCTCATCTGTGACCCAGCCTGGCAGTAATGCCTCTGCTGCCCCTGCACTACCTGCACCCTAAGATAGTACTACCCCACCAGCTGGTGCTGTGGTACCCTCTAGGTGTATTGGTGGAGGTGGGAATTTCGTCACCTGCCAGGAGATGCCACGGTTGGTGTGTATGGTCATGCACAGCACCATCAGTATACACCTAAATAGATGGAGAGGCTTCTCTCCCTCATGGTCCATAGGAAGAGAAGACATCAAGTACTACAGCAGCCAGCGGAGTAAGGAGACAGTGATGAAAGTCCTGTGAGAGAGGACTAGATTCTCACTGTCTCCATGTTTAACAGGCATAAGCTTGTGCTGCTTCCTCACTTACCCCAACCTTGGTGTCCCTCACCTTTTGAGTCCCTCACCATCTCTGTGTTTTGTCTTGTTTGTCCTTTTTGTTTATTTGCGTCCTCACATACCCAACTTACCTGTCCCAGAAATAACGCCCATTACCCAGCATTCATCTCTTACTGAAGTTAATAAACAGAACTGGGTACCTGTCCCACAACAAAAGTATTGTCCCATACATAGCTCTCCATTTCACACACATATCTTCTTGACACACTTGAGTTAGTCCAATTGGTTATACAAGATGATTGTTTTGTTGTCACCCCTCTTTGTGGAGGTAACATCTAAATTCAGCTAATATTCCATACGTATTTTCAGTATATACTGTTAAAAAATGGATAGCTATGTTTTTTTACTTCCTCCCTCCTGCACATTCCTATATTGTTTTACCTTTGTTCTTCCCCCTGCCCCCCCCCCCATTTCACCACTTTCCTATATACCCCATTTTAACACATATAATCTGGTCAAAAATAGAATCACGCAGACAAAGTACCAAGAAAAGCAGCTGGTCAAAAATATAATCACACACAACACACATAAGTACCAAAATAGTAATGTAGCCCTTCAATTTGAGGCCTCTGTATTTGCACATATGTTGGCATTGTGCACCAATGCCAAGTGATGGGGAATTTCTTTTTCCTAGTGCACTTACCTCTGCTTAATGCCACTTAAAAACATTATACTACATCAAGTAAAAAAAAAAAAGTTAAGAGTAAGGTCAGTGCATTATCACTACATATGTAAAAGTATTACGTAAACCTGGATTTGAATGCTATATCATCTGGGCTCCAAAATAAATGTATCAATGGATTTACACCTGCTGCCACTGAGTCAGGTGAGCAGTAGGTGTGTTTCATACACTAATTACTGTGAACTCTCATAATATTAGCAATAAGACTCACATTTTTGCACTGCTTAACTATGCGCAAACAGGGAAAGCAGCAGAACTGTGTATCTTTCCTGCACAAACACTTTGCCAGTCATTGTGCAAGCCTGCTGCTCCAATTTCCACTATGCAAAATAAAGAATCACATGTATTACTTTTGTTTATTGCCCATTTAGACTTCTTGTCATGAAACTACATGTAGAAACATGAAAAATGTTGGCCGCATCGAAGAAAATGTCATATATTTACAATGCAGTCATGTGTATCCGTCCCCCATGTACTGCAACCTTGGTGTCTCAGTATTTGTTCAAAACTATATCAACTACACTATGTAAATAAATAACAAATGTTGTGTTATATACCATGCACATCTTCAGAATGACAATACACATTCAGATTTTCAAATACTTGTAGCAATGTGAACACCTATTTATATGTAGTTAGTAAAATTGTCTCTTACAGTATACCTGCACATTTGAACACAACCGCCACATACAACACACTGCACACTCATCAATATGGTAACATGCAGAACTTGAAATATCTTGACAGTTGAACATGCCTACACATCCATTTCATGCAGACCTCCAAACATCTTCTCTCCAACACCCAGTGGTGATGTTGTCCACCATAATTTGTCCTGCAGCCTTGTAAAAATCAGACTTGTGTCATGGCACTTGCATTAAGTACTGCGTTCTCTAGTCTGTACACTTTGATAAACAGGGGTTCTCTTCTCACTGCAGTAAACTGGGAGGTGTGTGTGTGTGTGTGTGTGTGTGTGTGTGTGTGTGTGTGTGTGTGTGTGTGTGTGTGTGTGTGTGTGTGTGTGTCTATCTAGCCAGGGGACCATAAGAGTGCATCCAAAGGTTACCACTCCAATGGCATGGATTGATAATATTTTCACACTTGTACATGCCTACACATTCATTTCATGCAGACCTCCCAACATTACCTTTCCAGTCTCCAGTGCAGATGTCATCCAACATAAGTTGGCCTGCAGCCTTGTTAAAGTCAGACCTTTGTCATGTCACTTGCATAAGGTACTGGGTTTTCTAGTCAGTGTACTTAGATAGGGGTTCTGATCTCACTGCAGTCAGCTGGTGTGTATGCGTGTATGTGTCTGTGTTTGTCCACATTGTTTAACATTGCAGCAAGCATTTTACACCAGCATGTATGGCACTGCTATTAGCATTTTCTCCTAACAAGACAGTGCTGATGTCATCACCTATAGACTGTTGTCTGACACTATCCAAGTCAAACTTGATCTGTGGCTCTTGTCTTAAATACAGAGGTCTCTAGTCAATGTACACACAATGTAGACAAGACACAAGTTTGATTTTTACTTAATACCATAGGGGTTCCTCAAGGCTTCATATTAGGACCTCTTCTCTTTTCAGTCTTTTTTAATGACCTCCATACATTCATCCCCGAGGCCACCTGTATTCAATATGCAGATGACTCTACACTTGTAAGTTCCAATACATCTCCAGTTAACCTACTATCTACAACCCAGCACATTTTTACTACAGTAGAAAACTGGCTATCAGGGCGTCATCTGATCTTGAACCCAAACAAAACCAAACTATTACTCTTCAATCCAACCCATAAACCCTCTCCTATATCCTTTGCCATACAATCCAACAATGGGACTATCATCTCCCCAGACTCCTATACTAAACTATCAGGAGTTACCATTGACAATAAACTTAGATTCGATATGCACATTAACCATACCATTAAAACCATTAACAAGAAACTCGGGTCATTGTACAGGATAAAATCTTTCCTAACTCCAATTGCCAAAGTGGCCATTGCCAGCTCACATCTTCTCTCTACCCTACTATACGCCTCTCCCATGCTTACTAACCTTAACAAATCTGACCTAAACAAACTCTCATGTTGTTATAATCATATTGCCAGATTTGCAACTGGTATGCCCTATAGAACTCACCACTGCTTTAACCTAAAAATCCTCGGCTGGCTAGAACTACCAAACCTTCTCCAGCTGAACCAACTCATAGAAGCATTTAAAATTCTCAAACAACCTGATAACACTCCTGCACTAAAAAATTTAATTATGCCTTACACCAATCTAAGCTGCCTTTTCTCATCAAACAGGCTACTTATCCAAACAATCAAATCCTATAACTCAGGGGATGATACTCTGTTTGCCAATGCCATTGGAAAAATATGGAATTCCCTCCCCTACAACCTCACTCTTACTACCTCCGTAGACCAATTCAAAAAGAGTATAAAACTTCATTTTAAGTCACATTGGCTTTGCCAGTGCTCTAACCCAGATTAGCTCCTCTTCAATTAACCAAGATCATACTTTTCCTCAGGATTATCCAAGTTCAAAAACTTTAAACTTTTATTCTCAAAAGACCTAACCCTATATTTCCTCGACAAATTTCTGACCATAATTGGAAGGCCTTAAACCTTTGCTAAAAGGACAACCTAGGGAAGGAACCTGTAACTCCAAACAAGAACAACGTATAGTAACTAAACTCAAACGCTATTATTGTTTTTTTTAATCTAACATGTTTTTAAAAATCTGTATAAGATCTGTTGTATTTTGTGATTGCTATTGCTAGACTGTTTTGTTGCACTATATAAATTGTATATTTTTCTCCTCAGCTGCATTACTAAATGAAACAATATGTAATTATGTAACATGTATGTAACTTACTGACAATGTGGAGCTTTTCTCCCCGGGCCTCCACTGAAAATGGACATGTATCCAGTCGGACCATCCCGTTCAACAAATGTAAAATAAATAAATAAATAAAATGTACTTGGATAGGTAGAGGTTCTGTTCCTATGCAGTCAACTGGGTTGTGTGTATGTTTGTGCACTTGCTTGACATTGTAGAGAGCATTTTATACCAGTACATGAGACACTGCTATTAGCATTTTCTCTTCACCAGACACTGCTAATGTCATCACCTATAAACTGTTGTCGGACATTCTCAACATCAGAGTTAAGCTGTGTCACTTGTGTAAAGTAATGCATTCTCTAGTCAGTGCACTTAGATTGGTAGGGGTTCTGTTCTCATTGTAGTCAACTGGGGTGTTTGTGTATGTGTGTGTGTTTGTGCATTTGCTTGACATTAGAGAGAACATTTTACACCAGCATGTGAGACACTGGTATTAGCATTTTCTCCTCATCAGACACTGCTGATGTCATCAGTTATAGCAGATTTGCAGATGTGCAGTATTCCCATCAGGGCAGGGTCAGACACTGGCCTGTAGGCTAGGCACAAGTCACCTCATCTTACATGATACAGATTACAGTAAGAAGACTTTCAGTCTATCCACATACATCATGGCATGGTTTGTGTGGTCTATATTTTCTTGATGAGAAATCATGGACCTTTTCTATATGGACACTAGTAATATCACAGCTGTGTGCAACAGACATATGTGAGTTGTTCATGAAACATCCATGTCTTTTACATCTGTTAGATGTCCTGAAAGAGGTCATCGGGGGCATGCTTGATGATAACACAATCATCCTGTGGAGCTTGACCAGTCCAAGACATTTGACACAAATCTACACTGAGGTATTCACTCAGTTCTGTCAGATGTGGCCATAACACCTATATCACCAAGTGGGTAGATCACCGGATTACATACATGGCATCTAAATGTGCTGAAATGTGTGAAGTGACATTTATCTCTGATCCAGTGATCAGGTCTTTAAATCAGGGCTATCTGCTAGGCCCTTTCCTGTCCATTATATAAGTCATAGACATTAAGAATGACATGCTCATTTTGTGTTCAAACAGCTGCCTGGAGGACTACAAATTGTGTGCAATCATTGACTCCAACTGTGATATTAGTATAATACAGACAGCATCAACACACAACAATGATTGCTACCACAGCCATGACAACACATGAGATGAAAAAAAAAACATGGGGGATTTGTTACATTATGAAAACAAATGCACAAACCAAGGTGATGCAGACATCACACCCCATAAGTGGACCATTTGGTATGTGATCTGTGTCCTGGTCTAGGTGGCATGTGGAACGTCCACCAGAATGTGGCCACAATGGTGAATACTCCCTTGTATGTAACACAACTAGAGTATGTGCAGGACATCCACATCAAAAGCCATAATACCTCCTTAGTTCACAGCCTTCATCACACCGATAACTGAGTACAATGCACCCTTCTTAATGTACCTCCCTACAGATATTCCAATGATGTGTAACAGAAGTGTAACTCCTTTGCCATAGTGAGCATTTACACATCTTTTGGTCATACCTAGGTATTTATTTTGTTGTATAAGCATTACTGTCTGATGGCATGGAACACCCATGGGGGTGTTATACCAGCTACCTCTTCTGTTGATGCACAGAGTACATACATAGCTGTTTGCCAACATTGATGGCATGAGTTCCATTCATGACAGTGTGGATTGTGCCATTTATATGTATATATATATATATATATATATATATATATATATATATTGTAGTGATCATAATGCCACATACATGTATAGCAGTGTCCCTCCTAACATCTCCAGCAGATATTACAGTGTCAGGACGGTGTGCTTGATTATCCTCCTAGATTGCTGACATGCCATAATAGTTGTACAAGTATATTCATGTAGAACCACCTATGATCACTCAACATCAAATATGTTGTGTCAGAGACCTGGGATTACTGGTGGTATTATTCTAATATTGTCCATGATTGTTTGTACTTCTTTTACTGTTGCCCATGGGCCTGTAACTATGTCCCACTTATTGGAGACCTCTGTTGACACTTCTCTCATATTGAAGCAAATCAGTTTGCACAGCTTCACAATATGCACCCAACACCAGTTGTATATAACATCCCTGATAGATGTCCTCTCCACTGATCATGTCAAGATGCTTATCTCACAAAGACATCTTCTCCATTATTATGCCAACTTGTCTGACAGTCACATAATATATATTCTCACTGTGAAGTCTGTACTATACCATGTTAATATGTGATCAGTGTTCCTGCTACAACTGTCTTCCATTTACATGCCCTCATCTGCTCCATGTTACCATGTTTCACCTGTTCTCTTTCCCTGTGTTCATTCCTACAATTCATCTATGTGTCCCTATGCAATACACACATTTCCCCAACTGTTTATTTTAAATGACACTCCATTTACCTTTATAGATCATTTACTCAACTTTTGTGCAGAATGCCTGGAAAGTGATTTCACCATACTCTGCACTGTATACACTGTCCTGTGCTGTGTTTAGACCATACACATTACTATATAATAATTCCTGAGAATCATTGTGACATTTTGCAAAATCCCGCTAATATAGTTTGCTTTACTGTATACAGGTTTGCTACTTGTGTTGTTTTACACAGTTTCCTGGCACTGTTGCCAGCCACAAAACTGTGCTTGTTTACATTTAAACGTGGTGTGTGGCATGAATATGTAATTAACACTGCTGCCCACCATGCAAACATGTAAACTCGGTGTACACAGTAAAAACCAAATGGTGCTGGCAAGAGTTACCTCCAGCAACAATGAAATGAACAGTAAAAAACAAAGCAAGAGTTAGCAGCCACAGCTATGTAGAATAACAGCTTTATTAGTAAAAGAGGTGAACACTTTCATGGCACCAGCCACTTCATCAGACAATCAAAGAAGAGTAAAACACAACACTTATACCAAGTGTATCTTTGCCATCAACTACCCAATTAATCCTTAAAACCATATACCTAGTATAAAAAGTTTTATACCTAGTGTGAAAAATTTTAAAAGCTTAAAATTAAAAACAGCTTGACAATAGAAACAGCATATCACATCATACAACTTAATACATACAATATAAAAGTATAAAAATATACAGAAGTATAAAAAAGTATAAAAGGTTGAGGGGGAGGGGGGTACTACTTACTATTTATTTAAATCTCTATTTAGAAGAATGGGTTTAATATTAATTTTGTCATTCAGGCCTACCCCAATGTTAGCTTGTAGCCTTATAATCCTTTCTAGTTCCCTAGTTTCTATTCTATTCCTAACATCTCCACCTCTATTTTCGGTATCGACTTTATCTATTACTAAAAGTAAAAATTTGTGTGTCTCATCATGGTCCCTTACATGCCTGGCTAAGGCATTTGTCTCTATTTCTCTGGTGATATCATATATATGCTCCCTCATCCGGTCTCTCAGCCTTCGTATTGTCATTCCAACGTAGAAGGCAAGACAGACTGTGCAGTGTGCCAAGTATATAATATTCATACTGTTACAGTTAGCTAATATTCTGAAGGTAAACTCCTTCTTTAGATCTGAATGTAGAAATCTACTTCCAGTGTCAACGAAGGTGCAGTAATTACATTTATTGCAGGGGAAGGTTCCATATCTGACTGCATTTTCTATTCTTGTTTCCATGGGTTGTGATCCACATAATAATCTTTTTATAGATTTTTTATTCTTAAAAGCAAATCTCAGGGACTCACCTATCAGCCTTTTAACATCATCATCAGCACATAGTATATTCCATTTTTTTCGATATACTTCCTGTAGAGATCTAATGTTACTCGAGTAGGATACTTGTACTCTCATAGGTTTCTGACTAACAGTTCCTCCATCATGGTATCCATATCTGAAAAATATGGCTTGCCTGTTCCTTCCCTTGCCTCAGATACACCCACTAATGACTGTTGTATCTCTTTTTCACTGTACCCTCTATGTATGAACCTTTCCTTCATGTTCTTGATCTCTTCCTCATATTTACTTTCATTAGCTGTGAGTCTTGATGCTCTCAGGCCTTGGCCTCTTACATTGTTCTTAAATATAGGTCTCGGGTGCATGCTCTGTCTATGGAGATAGCTATTCCTATAACATTCTTTCCTATAGATTTCAGTTTCCAGATCACCTCTATCTTTTTGAAGTATCCTGACATCTAGATAATCTATAACATCATAGGAATGCTTCATTGAAAATTTAAGGAATTTACTATTATCTATTTTGTGGAAGAATGATAGAAATGAGGCTACATCACCTCCCCATAAAATAAAGAGATCATCCATAAATCTCTTGTAGAACTTCAGATGCCTTCCCATCTCAGTGAGTAGGAATTATTTCTCCCACATAACCATAACAATATTTGCGTAGCCATTTGCACATGAAGTGCCCATGGCCACGCCATCCTTTTGTCTATATAAATTTCCTTCAAACAAAAAGATATTGTTCTCTAATATCAGTTCCATTAACAGTCAATAACTTGTACAGCATATGTTTCGTCTTCCATTAAATACTGTTTGAAGAGCTCAAAACCTTTACTATTAGGGATGACTGTGAATAGGGAGTTCACATCCAATGTAATCATGAGCCATCTATCCTCCACAGCTATACTCTTACAAAATGCATACAGATCTTTTAAAAACTTTTGTATCAATTAATATATATATATATATATATATATATATATATATATATATATACATTCTTTTTCAACACAGTTTTAAGGTGATGCTCCACAAAAATGGACAAAGGCTCAGTACACCAGCCCCTCCCTGATACAATGGGTATCATGGAGGGCACTCTGGGATGTTTATGTATTTTGTGGAGTCCTTGTATGATGGGTAGAACAGGTTTGTCTACTATGACGTACTTGAATAGGTCTTGGCTAATAACTCAATACTGCAAGCATTCAAATAATGCATGTATACTAACATACTGCTTATGTGCACCTGTTAAATATCTACTTTCTGATAAGAAATGTCATCATTCAACATTGACAGCATAGATTCCTTATAAAAAACATAATCCATCACCACTAGAGAACCACCTTTATGAGCTTGTCTCACTGCGATGGAGCGATCATTACACAAAACCTCCAAAGCTTCTTTTTCTTCTCTGTTTAAATTATAGAAGCATTTCTTAAAAATACCACTATCATGCATCTTATATATTTTTTTTATACATGCTTTTTCGAATGTCTCAATAGCAGCATTGTTTACAGGAATATAGCTACTTGGTTTTTAAAAATGTTCACACAGTTATTACTCATATTATTGTCACCAAACTGAGATTTAAGCATAAGATTCCTAGTAATAGTAAAAGTAGAATAACAGCTTTATTAGTAAAAGAGGTGAGCGCTTTCATGGCACCAACCACTCTGTGTACACTTTGTGTGAAGCCTACACAGAGTTTATTGAATCCAGCAGACTATTTATAGACTCTGGGCCAGATTCACGAAGCCTCCGTGTAAGAGTTATAACTCTTACACGGAGGCTGCAGTTAAACGGTGTGATGTCAGCATGTCATGCATATGCATGAGGTGCATGAGGCATGCTGAATCACACTGTAACTCTTACACGGTCTGTGTAAGAGAGTAGGGGGTGTGTCCGTAGGCCAAGCCCTGCATGCGGACACGCCCCCGGAGGTGTAGAATGGCTGAAAGTAAACAGCCACGAGAGAGGCCATGGAAATGTAAATAAACACACTACACAACACATTCCCCCACAGACCATCAGTGTACAAAGTGAACAGATGCTATAAAATGAAAATAAAAACTGTTTTATTTTTTTTAAACCCCGTAAATGTGTGCTACTGTGTGTACTCGTGTGCGCGGGTGTGCTACTAGCGCAATTGCAGTTAGCAGGCAGTGGAGAAGGATATGAGAACTACAGATGCAAAGTAAGCCAAAAAGAAATAGCTTAGCGGTAGAGTTGCTGAATTAAGAGTGGGCAGGCAGGGTTCGAGCCCACACAACAACCTTTTTTTTTTTGTAAATAAGCACTAAAAAGGCCCCTGACAGTATTGTACAAATGTAAAAGTATACCCTTTTGTAAAATGGAATGAAATGGAGCATATATTTAGATGTAACACAATAATAAAATCAATTAGAAAGGTACTGATAGCTAAGCTGCTGTGAGACAGAGTGCCCGTAGCTGAGTAGTGTTTAAAAAGCTGCAAACTGTATGCCCGTTGCTAAGCAGCAGTTTAACAGGCTGAAACTGTTTGCAACTAGCTGTGCTTAGCTTAACATGTGTGTCACTAGCCAATTAAGATTTACCCTAGCGCACACCGTTTGCGCACCGCTCCCACAAGCTAACTGTCAGTGCGCATGCGTTAGCTCCGCACAAATGAGCGCAGATTTGCCTTTAAGTGCTTAAAAGTGCTTTTGGAATGATTGATTGACAGGTCCTCAACTCATTTCTGTCATGAAAATTAAAAATCAGTGGTCAGATTCGAACCCAGGATATCATGCACTAGAGTCAAGGTACTAAACCACTAAGCCATGACAACAATAGCTAGAAATGCAGAAATAGCATATACATAGGGTAAAATCCAGAATGGAGCATGATAAAGCAGTTTATGTGAAGTAGATACAATTCCAAAACGGCCAATCACAGAAATGTGCGGGAAAAGCGGCATATATAAGCCCCATGGGCGGGAATACACAGCAGAACCAATTGTAGAACAGACCTGCAGTCAGAATGAGTGGAGTAGGTGAGGGACATTGCTTTTGAGCACAGCGTTGGGGCGTTGAGGAGTCCAGATACATGGTCTGGCTCCTAGTCCATCATCACGAGGCCCAACTCATCCAGGGTCAGGTCTCATGGGGAGCGTACAGGGTGGAGGCATGGGACCAGTTGGCTCATGATCTGACCAGTGCTACTGGCATTCCACGCACTGGTGAGCAGGTCTGTCACCACCATGCGGACCTGAAGCGATGTAAGCAAGACCAGTTGACCGAATGGATCCAGGAGGCCCGGGATATGCCCAACGCCCCACTAATAAGTTACATTTTACTTATGTATGTAAGGATTTCAACTAGCTGATACCATGGAGATGTGTAGTCCAATATTACTTCTTTCGTATTACAGCTACAGGTGTCCGCTCTGCGAACCGCGAGACGCATGCCCGTAGGCTGGCACAGCTGCGCCACCATGCAGGTTAGTAACCCCACCCAGTACTTGTAAATAAATATTATACTGTAGCATGTATCAGAACACTGCAGTGTATTGATTAAAAGTAATATAATGTGCAAGCAAAAATTGAAAGTCAGCAGGTATGTCTGCAACAAGTTCATCAGTATGCAAGTGTAACTGGAAATATAATTGATAGAAATAAATAGTGCTGTAATACAGATGTCCCACCATTAATTAAATATAGTGTAACCTGCAGTAGTCTCAAGAGTACAGCTTCAGAATCTGAGGTAGTCACATGTGAGATATATCCCCTGTTGAAATGCTGAATCATGACAGAAGTGAGGCTGTTGGAAAGTGTTTGAATCACCACCGGTCTAATATGTGAACAAAGCCTAGAAGTACCAACCTGAACTGTGAAGTTGCAGGATGTGTGAGAGTGACAGAAAGGGTCATGTATGAATAAATAAAGTAGTAATAACCCCTGAATATATTAGCCCCAGTGTGTTTCTACAGAACTAAATGCATGTGGGAAGTACAAATTAACATCCCAAAATGATGTCAGTGTGTCAGAATCTGGAATGTCTAGGCCAAAATTTGTATATGGTGATAACAGTAAACAATTTGCAGATAGAATGAATGATTATCTGACAGACTAAACAGCCATAGTTGTCCCCTGTCCTGTCATCAAAGTGTAGCAGGATGATGTATCTGATCAAATTCAAAATAAGTAGGATAGTGATGTATTTGTAACAGGTCTAGCATGACAGTCAAATAAAAATAATTTTGAAACATCAGCCTCAACTTAATTGTGTACCTATTACAAATGTATATCAATGTGTAACTTATGAATGTGTCATCACTTTCTATCTCAACCCAACCCTATAATTCCAAATAAAAACACACACTAAATATTGGTATATGAACATTTCATTAACCATGAACATTTGTCCGTTTCAAAAATATATGCATGTCTGTTTGTGCATGTGCCCTGTTCATACCTGCAAATCTGATGGCCTGTTGCCATTAATCAACCCTGCATGTTGTTTGATTGTGTATTTCCGTTCAAATAATGCATGTGATATTGATATGCCCCTTGTTCAATGGTGTTAATATCTGGGTGTTTGTTTAATGGGAATACCAATGCATGCTGTTACAACTAATCTGAATGGAATAATATGCCACTAACCCAAACTAACATAACTACTCACAAACCTAGAACGCTTGGGAAGGCAGGTCCCAGCAGACCCACCTCTCCCACCTCAGCTGGCGACTGCACCTGGCACTAGTGCCCAGGCCGGAGCCTCCTCCGGTGGCCCTGTGCCACCTTCGGGTGGAAGCGCTGCAGGGGATGGGGCTCGTCCCCCCTCTGCAAGCGTGGCCGGAGGAGTTAGTCCACTCACCCTCCAACGTGTCCGGTCTGTGGTGCGAAGGGAGATCCAAGACTCCGTTCTTGGGCCCCTACGCCAGCTCGAGGCTCGTGTGGCACAGCTAACGGCCCTGCCCATTGCCCCACCTACACAGCCCCCAGCACAGCCCCGTCCTGGGCTGTGAAGGAACAGTGGCAACTGCCTATGGGTGGGGATATCAGTTCCACTGTTGCCATCTGTGGGCTCATGCGTCTTGGATATCCCAACCTCCGTCCCCGTCAATTGTGTAACCCCCCCATGTGTGTCATACACTGCCCCTGTATGCATCTTGTCTGTCTTGTCTGTTAACCTACCCAACCTACCTCCCCAGCTATACCGACTTCCTTCACCTGACATACCACTCTCACCTGAAAAAAAAAAAAGGGCACTCTGTACCCACAAAAAAATTACGCCCCATACATAGCTGTCCATGTCGCACACATGTCCGCTTGACATTGAAACTGTTAATTACAATTGGCTTTACAACAAACTTTAATGTTGTCCTGACACCTCTCTCAGGGGTGGAAGGTTTCAAATGTCTCACCAAAATACATGGAAATACACAGCTGTTGCTGCTAAAGACATGGGCATCTATGGGCCTTACCTACATCCCTCCTGCAAATCCCACGCTTGTTTCCCTACTGTTTTACCCTCTTTGTGACCCCTTTTTCACCACTTTCCTGTCACCCCTTATTCTTTTCTTTCAAAGAAAATAGCGCGGGTGTGCGCTTGTGTTAGCGGAGCTCACCGCCAGTGCGCATGCGTGAGCTCCGCGCAAACAAGCGCAGACCTGGTTTTAAGTGCTTAAAAGTGCCTTTATGGCACTTTGATTGACAGGTCCTGTACTCATTTTGAAAGTCTGGAAAGAAAAATAAATTCCCACTGCCAGTCTTGAACCCAGGACCTTGGTAACATTAGTTTGCATGACCTACCACTAAGCCATCACTACCATACAAGAATATAGTGCTAAAATAAATATAACATGTAATAGTAGGAATCAATATAAAGGCAATATAGGAGGTGTACTATCCAAAGCATGTCAGGTAGAGTTTTAATGGCCAAATTACTGGATTTCCATACTACTTCAGTGTTAACAGAAACAGCCCTGCAATTGTTAGCTTGTACATAATAATGTAAGGTAATGTACATATATGAAGGTATGTATATGTGCACATACATATATATAAATATATAGTAATACATATGAAATATAGTCGTAGGTGTCAGTATCCATACACACTCACTACAGGAAACAGTGAAGATAAACGCAGCAGCCAGAATCCGCAACACAGCCTGACCCCTGTGAGACCTAATAACCCTTTTAACTGCTTAAAGGTGGCTTCAGCACTTTGATTGACAGGTCCTGTACTAAATTTGAAAGTTTGGAAAGAAAAATAAATTCCCACTGCCAGTCTCAAACCCAGGACCTTGGTAGCATTAGTCTACATGACCTACCACTAAGCCATGACTGCCATGCAAGAGCATAGTGCTAAAATAAATATAACATGTAATAGTAGGGATCAATATAAAGGCAATATAGGAGGTGTACTACCCAAAGCATTACAGGTAGAGTTTTAATGGCTGAATTACTGGATTCCCACACTAGTTCAGTGTTAACAGAAACAGCCCTGCTCATTGTTAGCTTGTACATAATAATGTAAGGTAATGTACATATATGAAGGTATGTATATGTACACATACATACATATAAATATATATTAATACATATGAAATATAGTCGTAGGTGTCAGTATCCATACACACTCACTACAGGAAACAGTGAAGATAAATGCAGCAGCCAGAATATGCAACACAGCCTGACTCCTGTGAGACCTACTAACCCCTTTACTGCTGAAAGGTGCCTCCAGCACTTTAATTGATAGACCCTGTACTCAATCTGAAAGAAAAATATAAGCATACTAGTAGGCCCTACCACAAGACCATTGTAACACTAGTCTGTATGACCTACCAGCAAGACATGACTCTCATACAGGAATATAGTGCTAAATAAGTGGAACATGTAATAGTAGGAATGAAGATAAAGGCAATATAGTATGTGTACTACCCAAAGCATGTCAGGTAGACTTTCACTGTCCCAATTACTGGATTCCCATACTAGTGTAGTGTTAACAGAAACAGCCCTGCAAATTAGTAGCTTGTACCCAATATTGTCAGCTAATGTACATATATGAAAGTATGTATATGTACACATATGTATATATAGCAATACATATGAAATATAGTCGTAGGCGTCAGTATGCATACACACTCACTACAGGGAACAGGTGGGAGAAATGCTAAAACCTGAATTCACAACACAGCATGAAGCATGAGAGATGTACTAACCTTCACACTCACAGAACATTTTCCAACAGCATACCAGCATGGTCCACGCCCCTACAATCTGAAAGGGCAACGCCTATCTCACATACCCTTTTATAGCACTGTCCTGAAATCACAGTGAGACATGCAATCAGTACAAAACTGGCTGTATGCAATTAGCCAATGCTGCCTTACAATTGGTGCAGAGGCCATCACATGGACCTATGCAGATACCTACAAAAGCATTCAGTACCCACACTCCACACATGCAATACAGTCATTGCACAAACCTAATGAGAAAAAGAGAGAGAGAGACAGAGAGAGAAGAAAAAATATACAAACAGCCAGCAGCAAAACCAGCAGCAGCAGCAGCAAACAGCAAGCAGCAAGCAGCACCACTGACACAGCAACAGCTGCCACAAACACAGGTAATGCAAAGTAGCAGGTTAATACTGTGTTTACCGTGACACCTCCAAATGTATCATAGTTCACTATATATAGCTATGTCCATGAGATAGGTTGTGTGTACATAGTCCTGAAATATATACATATGTAATATTGCTGTACATGTTGCCCATACTTGAAACTTCCATAGCTTAGAACACAAGGCCAGTTGTGCATATGATGCAGTAGGTACCAGGGTCAGTAGAGGTTACTCCTCATTGGTGTGGGACCACTCTGTATGTATGGCACTGTTCAGGTACATATCCTGTAGTATGGCCAGGGAGTAATATCAGATTGTCATGTGGTGCTATGTCCTCCAGGGGTGAACGTAGCACACATCCAGGGATACCATTTTGTAACAGTGATGCTATGTGTTCCGCAATGTTGAGGGTGGCCCTCACCTGGACATGTGAGAGGATAGGGAGGTTACAGCCATCTGTGATTACTAATACCGCATGTGTAGGAGAATGGGGGGGGTACCTGCACCTAAACTGTCTGCAACAATGTTGCCAATATCTGTGCATTTGGTGAATGTGAAGCATCTTAACACTGATGACCACAGATGCCTTGCCTTCATGTGAATATGCCCTGTGCTGCAGTAGCCTCCTGCTATTGTTATACAATGTGCCTGTATCTGTAGTCCACTGGACAGGATAAATAAGTGGTGTGCATATGTTCTGGGTTAGATATGTGTGTGCACAGTACATGCAGTATGTGGGATGTCTGTGGTAAGCATATGCAAAGAGGCCAGCAGTGTGTGTTGTGGCTTCCACTGGCCCAATGGGCTGCATGGATAGCATCACAGTCATAACTAGTGAATAGCTGTGTAATTACATGCATACATAGCAAGGTAGTGTACTGTGCTTGTGGTGTTTTTGGGATATGTATATCCAGGCTGAGTAATGTGTGTCCACATCACAGGGTTGGATGGCAACACACATCCAGTATGTAGGGATGAACACCCAGAGTGTTTCAGACATGTCGCCTGTGCAGAAATATCTGGCCATTACCTGTGCATCCCCCACAACACACACACATGCAACATATGGCAGAAGTACTATAGCAGTACACATAGGTTCATAGGTTCATACTAGGCTATTTGCCATAGGGCAGTGATAAGCCTAGTAGAATGTGTTTGTCTTTCACCACCCAATTACATGTTATGCTGCTATGCCCTTGTCTGATGTTAGTATACTGTGCCTCTGTTTAACAGTGACATAGAAGTGATACCTGGGGTACAACTATGATCTCCATCCACTCATCCAGATTCCTATGGAAGAGAGTCAATAAGGGACTCTGCCTAACCTGTAGTGTGAGTTCATTACAGAGTGAAGGGAGCCTCTTGGTTAGGAATATGCCCCTCCAGCATGTCCTATATATGTCAGTGCTGAGGTTCAGGTCTCCTGAGCATGTGGCTGTATGGGGATCTGATTCCCTGAGGTGCAGCATGTTCATTAATGCTGGGTAGGACATGGCTGTATATGGCACGCACAGATTGCCTCTGAACAGGCAGTATGCCACTGAGTCCAGCTGGATTTCCTTTAAGTGGGCAGCATATGACATCTGTTTGAGCCTTGTCATCCTCTCGATGAGGTACTGTTGTCCTGTACCAGTTGCTGTAGGTGTCTGGTTAGGTACATCCCAAAAGGTGCATTGTACGCAATCATAGGCCTGATGATGGATGAGTAAAGAGGCACAATGACCTCCCCTGCCATACATGTGAATCCCTCATGATTAGCTGGGCTATATAACATGTCTTTCAATCCACGTTGGCCATGTGGTTGACAAATGACAGACTGCTATCATGTTTGTTCCCCAGGTCCCCAATTACGTCTTCTGTACCCAATGGCCTAACACCTATGTGGTACTTTGCCACCAATGTGGAAGTGTGTGAATCTGCATTGAATATTGATACTCCCCCTCCTTTGTTCAAGTGTTGGGGCCGACAAGAATGGTAACAGCTATAACTCGGTAGTGCTGGTGTGCTCCTGGGAAACCTGAAACAGGTTTATGTTACTGCACAGATATCGATGTCCAAAATGCTATGTAGGGTTTTGAGTGCGTGTATCCTGAGGTCTAGACTTTTGGTGTTGAGTAGCATCACTCTTACTTCCTCATCCTTTGTGATACAAATGGATGCGGGTTTGCCTTATGAGCCTTGCCTAATACAGGCACTATAGGTGTAGCAATAGCCTCCACCAAAATCCAATAGGCCAGGGGTGACAGGTGCAAGCTGTCCCTAGCAAAGCATACCACCCCAAGATGACAGGCATTGGCACACCTGTGAGTGACACCAGTATGTCAGTCAATTGTTGGAAGGGATCATCGTGCCTTGATATTGTGGCATTGTTCTTGGTGAGTGTAAGATGCTTCTCAAGGTCAGGGTCAAACTGTCTTGGCCTACATGCTCAGAGAGCTCCGTACTGTCTCATTTCATGTATTCCAGGGAGGTATTTGTCAGGTCATTCACACCAGCATGGACATTGACTGAGTCATACCTGTACTTGCCTTGGAGTTACTTGAGTGTTTGTGTTATGTGGCGGGTCGTAGTGCCCAACAGGCTACACACTGTGACCCTCACCTCGTTAAGCCTGGTGAACGTGATGTCAGTGTGCCTGATGATAGAGGCACCTAGTACAGGTGTATGAGGTGTGTTGTTTACTGTTAATGGCTGTGAGTGTTCATCACATTGGCTTTGTGTGATATGTGTTGCACGTGTTTGTTTCCGTGGTAGTGGTTGCTAGAGTGTCTGCTTAGGAGGTCTCTGCTGCGTAGGCAGACCTGTAGTCCGAGCCTACAAGTATGTTCATGTGTGATCATGTGTTAGTTCTGCTGTCGTGGTAGGTCTATGTGAGACAGGAAGTGTAGTGAGTGTAGTATCCTTTTCCACCTGACTGGTTATGGCAGTATTGAGTAGAGAGAGCCTAGCCTCCAGTTCGGTATATGGTTGCATCACTCACATGAGTTTGAATTTGTTGTTAGGAGGAGGGGGTTGTCTGTGTACATGCAGCTGTTCTAACATTGTCTCTGGATTACCACACTCACCAGCTGGACTGGGGAGGAGACTGACAACTGACCTTTGGACATGCTAGAATATTATTGTGAATACCGTAATAATTGAAAACAAGGTCCAGTGGGGAGTGAGGGTGTACTGATATTACCTACTACTGCTGACTGATGTAATAGCTTCAGTGAGCAAGTGCAAGGTAACCTAAGTGCAATGTGTCACAATTAAGTAAATGCAACAATGACAAGCAGTCACTTGCTGTCATGTGTAACATGGAAATACGTACAGTAAGCAATGCAGATATCAGTAGTGAGTCACAGAGGTGTTGAGAAGCTGTGTATTATGTGGAAGTAGCATACCAGTGAAATAACAAGCTAACAAATAACAAGCATATAAACAAAGCTAGATTCAGGAGGCCTGGATGTAGTGTTTTCTACAGCAAACAAGGTGTACCAATGTCAGTAAGATACAGCTCAAATATGCAGGAACAATAAACCTGAAACCAGATGTCCCCAGCTATGAATGGCAGAGTACAGCCTATTGCCACACAAGTGTGCAGACCACAAACCTTGTTAATGTTAAAAAACTGGCCTGAAGGCCAACTGCCTATACTGGAACTAATACACTTAGACACTGGGCTCTCAATCAGCAGTTCCCAACTTCAAAGGATGAAGGATATTTGTCCTGCCACCACAGTGCTTGCCACAAACCTCCCTAATGTAAAACAACCGGTCTGAAGGCCAGGTGCTTAGTCCAAATGACTTAGAATGATAGCTACACTTTAATCAAGTTACAACCAAGCAGTAATAAGTACGATTTAATACTCCCTGTATAGAATGTGTACCATGTATTGCTGAGATACTATGCTGATAACCTGTTTGTGTACCTTTCCAGGGGAACATGGCTCCAAAAAGGAACCCGGCATATTCTGCTGCAGAGGATGAAGTGATCCACCAGAGCCTGGTGCGTGACTATGCCATCCTGTTCTCACGCACCACCCAGAATCAGCAGGAGAGGTCTGCACTGTGGCAAAGTCTTGTCAGCAGGATAAATGATGTTGGCATGCATGATAGGACATATGAGCAGGTGAGACATCACTGCAGTGATTTGATTAGAAATGTCCACCAGCGTGCTGCAGATATCCACAGGCAACAGGTTGCCACAGGTGGGGGGGGGTGGCCACACATCCCCCCCTCACAAGACAGGAGGGGCTACTGCTAAGTGTTGTGGATCCAGCCCCAGAACAACAACTACAACAGTCATGCATCATGGTGGAGGTTGGATCCACACAGCAGCAAGACACTGAGTGTGCAGGTAAGATGCCATATATATTTATTGTTATTACTTTTACATTTGTTGACCGAGATAGTCTAGCTGGATATATGTCCATTTTCAGTAGAGGCCTGGGGAGAAAAGATCCACACATAACATAATAAAGGCAGACAGACAAGTTGTTAATACAGACATCCAACATAATAGAAATGTACACCAGCTTGTTAATGAAATCAACATACATTTAAGTAACTCAAACAGTATAAAGTCATACACAATGTACTGTCAGTTTCAAAGCAATTCTACCTAAAACATAACAGCTATGCAATAAGGCAAAAGCCATATAGATAATAGTTAAAGCTCAGAAGGGTAGAGAAGTAGAAGGAGTATGAAAGATAAAATAATAGGGAAGAGGCAGGAGTCCAGAAGGGAATTGAGGGAAAGAAGGAAGACAGTCAAGAGGAGGTGGGAGGGATGGGAGACGTAGGTCAGAGCATAGAAGGACATCAAGGGGAAAGAAACAGGGTAGAAGCTAGTTTTAATGCACAATGAGGGGTTAAAGGTAAAGAGAGGGTGGGGAGAGGGACGGTAGCCTGGAGTACTACAAGAACAAAGCCAGTGGTTTTGGAAGTACAGCTTTAGTTGTTGTTTGAAGAGAGGTAAGGGTGAGATCAGAGTTAACTCCTGGTATGTACATATGACTGTTCTGTACACTGTTACTTCATGCACGCATAAGGTGTGCATGTGGTATGTATCTGTCATCATGATATGTAATTGTGCATGTGTGATACAGACATTATGAGCAGCTGATGTGTATAAGGGAACTAGTGTACTACTGTACTGTATCATGTGCAAAACAAATGGCACACTTGTGCCCACTGACATTACTCTCTTCATACTTCCAGGTCCCTCCCATCTAGCAACGAGGCAGGCCATACATGCTGGTGAGTGTGTTCAATATTACCTGAAAAACAGTTTATAATACTAGTAAGAGTACTGTAACTCTGTAGTATACATGCTGGTGACTGTGTTTAAAAATACCTGCAATAGCCGGTTTAACAATATTAAGAGTAGTGTAACACAGTACTGATGTGTGTGTTTACTGTGGGGTGTGCATGTGTGCGAGTGTGCCTGTGCCCATGTGTGCATGTGTGTTAGTGTCCATGAGTGCATGTGTCCATGTCTGAATGTGTGCATTAGTATTGAAGTGCATCTCTGTCAAATATGTGTTGAGACTGTAATCTGTGTTCCCTGTTTTCCTCCCGTAGGTTCTGGTGCTGCTCTGGTGACCTGCAGCAGGGAACCTGAATCTTGTGCCCCAGGTAATGATGATGATGAAATGTCTGTAATGGTGCAGGAAGGTGTGTCTGGGTCCGCCATTGGTCAGCCAATTGACAGTACACAGCTGTCAACCCCGTCAATGCGCACAGTCATCCTGCCGTTACATCCTTTGTCACCGTTGTCCCTAGGTGATGGACAGTCTGCAGTGGGCATAGATCAGGGTAATGTGGTACCTGTGGTACATGCATCCCCACAAGGCAGCCATGAGCAGGGTCCTCCAATGGTACCACGCAGACAGTCGCCCATGGGTTCTCGTGGGGGCATCCGTGGCCGTACTGCCTCTGGCCGACGTGCCCAAGGAGGTATGTCAACCTCCACTATGTTTCAAACTGTTATGCAGGCACAAGCACATATGGAAAGGTACACCAGACAGGGTCTGAGGGAGCTGAGAGCATGCTGCACAGCCATGACAGACAGCATGCGTGACATTGCGAATGCTATCCGTAACTTCACAGATGTCGTTGACAGATGTTGTGGGGGCATACAACAGCTGCTCCACAACCAGATGTCAATGGGCCAGGGCGATGGTGTGCGTTTGTGATGTCGACGTGGCCGTATGCCAGCAACAGCACCAGCTGGCAGTGGCCACGGACGACAACATGCTCACTCACGCACCTCAAGTGCCAGCACCAGCCCCAGCAATGCTGGGTCTGTGCTGTCATCAAGACGCCCCAGGAGACCAAGTGCACGTGTCTCTGGACAGTCCCAACAGGGAACTGTGTCCAGTCAACACACCCCTGCTTCCGATGACAGTACCCAGTCTGGGTTAGTACCGGATACGGCCCGTAGCACCCCTGCCAGGCACAGGTACCATGTCCGTGCCCACAGACACTGATCTGGATGACCTGACGGGTGCAATCTGTGGCTGTCCACAAAACCCTGTACATGGCAGCCATTATGTGGGACTGTGTGCGTGCTTACACACATGCAGAAACCTTACACCTACATATGTGTATGCAAACACATACACACACACACTGCACCAACACTGGTCCACCCTGTACTGCTGCCCCTCACAAACACACATACACACACATGTCAATTGGTGTTACCGGTGGCTGGCTTGGGAATACCTAACCCACACCCTGTGCATATGATGACACTGTGCCACCTCCTGCATACTACAACATTGGTGCAGGAAAAGGTAAACACGTTGCTGATGCACAGGGTGACTACATAGATGTGTATAAGTAGTAACATGTTGGTAACTGTTCACTGTTCCACTATGATTGTGTGTATATCCCAGCAGTCCTGCTGCAGTAACTGTATGAATGTCCTCAATTGTTATCTGCACCCATACTACTTACCAAAGTGTACCAGCTGCACACCATCACATGCTAACATTGACTATGGGAATGCGCATCATGTGCTGTTATGTAGATTCAGCTATATGTATCTGTTCTGTCACACATGCATTTATACACACCCTGCTACCCCCACACATGCACACGCTCACCTGCCATTCCCATTATTTATTACCCTACATGAGTAGCTGTCGATACATGGCAGGTACACATTTGAGAAGTGCACTATGTTGTCTACTACCGACTTCCTATTCTCTACCTGTACTCACAGGGTGCAGGCAACCTCATCATTTCAAAGGTGTAATGTGCATCAGGTACTGTGGTACCCTGATTGCCACAGCAAACATGTTTCCCAAACAGAAATGCACACACAGACACATCCCACATCCACACACTTGCCACATTCAGGCTTCAAAACACTATCTAGGTATATTCTGGTACATGTGCGTGTTACAGTAGCATGTAACACTATACTGAGTACTGGCAGTTGTCTGTTGTCATGTTGTTTGTATAGAGTAAAAGAATTGTTTGATTATCCTACTTCTTTTTGTGGACATTACTTGAAGAAGTGTTACCTTACATGTGTTATTGGTACCACCACCTTCTCTTTTGTAGTTTTGTTTGTATAGGGTGCTGTCAACATCACTGCTTGTTAAGGGTAATGTGCACCCTACAGTGCATAGCCCCATTTGGCAAAAGCCACATCCCACCCCCATCATTGTGCACACACACTAACCCCACCCACAGTAAAACACATACTTTCCATTTGCAAGATCCAAACCCATACCTAACTGTGTTATAACAGTAGAAGCAGACACATTAGCAGAGTGTGCTATTTGCATTAGTTGGAGAAATTCTTTCCAATGCTGTACTTAGAGGGTGCTGACATCATCTGTGTGTAGGAGGAGGGATGTGCACCCTGTAGTGTGTTCTCCCAGTTGGCAAAAGGCACTTATCCCTTCCAGCATAATGCACACACATAAACCCCACTCATACTAATACACATACATTCCCTTTGCAGGATTCAAACCCCTTCCTAACTATGTTATGACACTGGCGAAAAACGCATTAGCAGAGCACGCTATACGAATTACTGGAGGACTTTCATACAGGTAATATAGTTATAGAGTCCTGACAGCATCAGTGTTTCAAAAGGGGGATCTGCATCCTGTACTGTACTATCACAGTTGCTAATAGGGGCATTTCCCACACACACATCAATGTGTTTGAGGTTTGCATATGTGGGGGATCCAGTACTCCAGTGTGATTAGTATATGGTTTGATTGCAACAATGAGGGATATACTTCCAGTGGTGAGCATTTTGTACTCATGTTTGTGATGATCAGGTCTAGTATATCTGCCCCTCTTGTGGGAAGGTTGATTACCTGTTCCATAGCTAAAGAATGTCTGATCCATGGGAACCCTAGAGCTTGGGTATTGTGGCTTGTGTAATGTTCACAGTCTATGTTTGGGTAGCTGACGTCACCCAGTATGATGGTGTTTGCAGTGAAATCTATACTCTCCTGTGTGAGCATGAAGGCTGTGTGGGAGTCCTGCGTTTTAGAGGGTGCTGTAAGAGCTCCTCTGTGTCTCTTTCCATGTGGTCCAGGGAGGTATGTCTCAGGTTGTTTGCACCAGCATGGACAATGACTGCCTCATAGTTGTACTTGCTGTGGAGTGACCTGTGTGCCTGTGTAATGTGGCACATTCTATCACCCGGCAGGTAGCTAAATGTGACCCTCACCTTGCTCAGTCTGGAGGGCGGCACGTCAGTCAACAGCTCATGTCAAGCAAGTTCACACCCCTCATAAATGATGTGGAAACCTTCAACGGCCCCAGGCCTGTTGGAAATGTGGACCAGACAGCAGATACCTGTATAAAGGCATTCTATGGACACATTCAGGAATGCATGGATCATGAAACCACATATGAAAGCATGACCCAATTCTCCAAAGGCAGACGTCCTGTGTGCCGGACACCAGCCATAAATAAACTGTACAATAGAAGGATAAAGCCACTACATGATACAACAAACTCCCAAAATGTGAAGGCATCACTGATGAGTATTGGAAGACAACTACAGGCACCCATACGATTGTCTAAGGCCATCTTTGAGAGAAGATTCCACAAGCCACTGAGGATAATCACAAGGATTTCTGTGGTTATGTTAGGAACCTGGGTGGTACTACCCAGATATGCTCAGAGGTAATCCAAGATGTCACACAAAATACAAAACACACTGACATTGCCATCATCCTAGTGGACAGGTTCACTGCTGCCTTCTCCCCCCCACCACACCAAAAGGGCAAATATGTCTCGCGGCAGAGTGCTGCCCCCCCTGACATCACAGATGCTCAGGTAAGAGATGCCCTTCCCAAAGCAATAAACACTGCATCAATGGGACCAGACAGTGTCCCAGGCTGTGTCCTACATGAACCACAAGAAGAGCTACACCCAGACATAACACTACTGTTCAATCCCAGCCTTACTACACGATATGTGGACAAAGAGTGGCGTACAGCAACAGTGGTCCCTCCACATGCAGGTGGTGCCTTCACGGATCCTGGACACTATTCGCCCCATATGTCTGACTAGCTTGGTCTGCAAAGCTATGGCAAGGATCATCAGGAACCTCACATATATAGATATTGTGGACCTACAGACATGTCACCATACACAGTTTGGCTTTGTTAATGGCAGATCCTGCCTCTCAAACCTGTTTGATTTCTTTGAAACAGTCACCAAGGCCACTGTCAAGGGGAAGGAGGTCTACACAGCCTACCTGGACCTTGCATAAGCCTTTGATACAATACCCCACCTGTGCATTCTAGGGAAGCTCACCAGTGTACATATTAACCCCTATGTCACTATGGATGTTGCACAGTGGCTCAAGGGCAGAACACACATGGCTAGAATTGCTGGAGCCATGTCAGCCTCCAACCAGGTACAAGTGGTGTCCCACAAGGCTCAGCCCTGGGAGCTGTCATGTTCATTAGATATTTATCATAGCTACAGGCCAACATGGAAGTACTGTGACTGAGCAAGTTGCAGGTGACTGCAAACCGGACGCCATAATCAACTCTCCAGCTAACACACGCATCCTCCAAAAGGGCCTCTTGCAAACACACGACTCGTGCCACAGCCATGGCCTCAAGGTAAATGACAAAAAGCGTATAGTCATCCCCTTTGTCAAACACAAAGTGACCACAAAGTACCACATATGTGTTAATCCATTAAGTGCAGACGAAGGAATTATGGACCTTGGGGTACACAGGTTGATAGCATTCTAACATTTGACAACAACATGGACAATGTGGTTAGGGAAACATGTTATATGGGCCACATCATCATGATGGGATCCACATGTAGATCAGGGGAGGACATTGTGCCCCTTTACTCATCCCTCATCATGCCCATAATTGACTATGATGAACCTGTCGCCATGCACCTTACCAGACACCTGCAGCAACTGGAAAGACCACATACGTACCTCAACAATAGGATCAAATGGCTCAAACAGATGCCACATACTGACTGGTTAAAGAAACAGCAGCTCTACTCAGTGGCATACTGCCTCTTCATAGGCAATCTGTACCTGACATATAAAGCCATGTCAAACCCTCACTTAATGGCCATGCTGCACCTCAGAATATCCAGATCCCATCAGGATACACACTGGAAAGACTTGAACCTCAGGAGTGATATACATAGGACATGCTGGAGGGGCACATTCATAACTCAGAGGCTCCCTTCATTCTTGAATATTATCCCAATAGAGGTTAGGCAGAGTGACTCAGTGACTATCATCAAGAGTGATATTAATGACTGGATGTGACATTGTAGGGTTGCCCTGGGTATCACTTATGTGTCACTGTGAGACAGAGGCACAGTATACTAACCTTGGAAAAGGGCATAGCAAGACAGATTTACAATGCATGTTGAAAGCCACACACATTCTGGCTAGGTGGATACATGCCCTGGGCAGACATCCCTGTATGAACCTATGGACCTATGTATCTTGTTCACCATTGGCCCTATGTGCTGTTAATCAGCAATGCAATCTCAATACTATGGTAGCATGTGCAAAGGTCAGTTGTCAGTCACCTCTATGGTACAGTTGTGGAATATGTGTGTCATGTAGTAATGTCACAGCTGCCACATGTACACAGTCAACCCAATCCCCTACCCATGGATGTACAACACATGTATGAGATGGAAACACATGGCCAAACTGTGGACTAAGCACTCTGAACCCAGTACTGGCATAACCTGTCGGGTGGCATGAAATACTACAGTGACAGCAATACCAATCTGATGTGGTCCTACACTGACAGCAATACAAGCATGGAAACACACCGGGCCAGTTGTGGAGCCTAGGGATAGCATCCTGCATGACTGGCAGACATCTCTGCAGCTGGCACACAGGCATACATTAGGCCTGCACACAGCATGCATAACACATAGCACACAAATCCTGTGTGCCAAACAAGCATAGTCTGTACAGCTATACAACACTACTGCTGCAGTTGTGTTAGGTACTTTTATTGTCCAGTACAGTGAGAACATGCTCACCAGGCTGGACAAGGTGTAGGTCACAGTGATATGCTCATGGGGCACTGTGGTCCACCACATAACACAAGCATACAGGTCAGTCAGATGCATGGACACATTTGACTCAGTCATTGTCCATGCCACCACAGCTGATGTGGGATGTCCCTCACTGGGATACATGATAGGGAACATGGAAGGGATCAATGAGCAAGTGACACAGGCTGGTAGAACCCTGACCTTGGTTGGCATCAGACCCTCACCAGGGATTCTGACATATTACTGAATGCTAATGAATTACTGTAGCTACAACACCCTAGCTGAACGGTTTTTAGCATGCGGTCACTGCATTGCTATGGAATAACGTCTTACCACCCCCACAACAGGTGAAAACATGCAGCATCTGTTCATCAACAACAGGTAGACTATATGCCCCAGACCAGGTGTGTATCCCTCACTACTAGGCTGATAGCATCTACATCTCACACTGTATATACACATCCCACATGCAGCACCTGCACAGAAGACCACAGTCATAATATTACCCTGTGCAAATACCATGTATTCACATGTGGCAGGCATCACACATGGTAACTATTGAAGGTCACAGGTACATATGTGTATTTGGCACACACATACATCATGTGTGCATTGCCATAACTGGTTTAATCAATGTCATGCATTATTGTGAGGGACAACCCGCACACATGGGCATTCTGTGTGGGCAAAACACACGTGGCATGTCTGTAATCAAAAGCCATAAATTGTGATATCATTTAGAAAGGGGTATGTGCATCCTGTAGTGTGTTTTCCCAGTTGCCAAAAGGGATATTTCAGTCATACACACTTACCCCCCCTTCACACACACTTGCTGGATTTAAACCCCTACCTAACTATGTTATGACACTAGAGATGGACGCATTAGCGCAGCACGCTATTCGCATTACTGGGAGATTTCTTTTTCCCTGATATACTTATAGGGTGCTGACATCATCAGAGTTTAGAAAGTGGAATGAGCATCCTGTGCTGTGTTTTCCCAGTTGCCAAAAGGGATGTTCCTTTCATACACACTTACTTACCCCCCTTCATACACACTTGCCCCTTGCTGGATTCAAACCCCTACCTAACTATGTTATGACACTAGAGACTGACACATTAGTGCAGCGCGCTATTCGTATTACTGGGAGATTTTCTTTCCCCTGATATACTTATAGGGTGCTGACATCATCAGAGTTTAGAAAGTGGAATGAGCATCCTGTGGTGTGTTTTCCCAGTTGCCAAAAGGGATGTTGCTTTCATACACACTTACACACACAGTTACCCCCCTTCACACACACTTGCCACTTGCTGGATTCAGACCACTACCTAACTATGTTATGACACTAGAGACAGACGCATTAGCAGAGCGCGCTATTCAGATTACTGGGAGATTCCTTTTCTCCTGATATACTTATTGGGTGCTGACATGATCAGTGTCTAGAAAGGGGAATGAGCATCCTCTGGTGTGTTTTCACAGTTGCTAGGAGTAACATTTGGACTAAGTGTGTGAGCATGCCCAGTTCAGCCTTCCCATGGCATGTTGTGTGAAAGATGTCTCATTTATCTAAGTGTGTGAGCATGCCCAGTGTGGGCTTTCCATATGTTGAACTCTGCAGCCCATCACATTTGTGGATGAGTGTGACCTTCAACAAATACCTCCAGTTTATGGTTGTGTGTTCTGTGCCATGTTGTGTAGTTACTGTCCAAATGCTTTTTGTGTGAACACAACAGGGGGAACACTGTGCCTGCATGTTTTGCATGGGATACTTTGCACACAATTGTCAACATCCGTTCATACTGACCTAACACTGTAGTACTGTATAGTGTAGTGGTTCAGTACTTTCACTGTGGTGGTCAGTATCCTGGGCTTTAGTCCTATCACTGCTTTACATTTCCATGGTGTGCACAACAGCCTGGTTAGGGTCCAGTTGTGCACATCTGCACAAAGGCGGTGCCTCTACGGACCCTGGTAATTACTGCCCCATAAGCTTAACAAGTCTAGTCTGCAAAGCTATGGAGAGGATCATAATTGAGCTCATAAACAAAGATATAGTGGACATGCAGACATTGTACCCGTCCCAGTTTGGCTTGGTCAAGGGCAGATCATGCCTTTTGTACTCGGTTGACATCTTCAAAACGGTCACTTAGGCCATTGTTGAGGGAAAGGCAGTCCTTACAGCCTACCTTGGCCTTGCACACACTTTCAACACAATACCCTACTCAGGTATTGTAGAAAACCCTACCAACTGCAATGTAAACCCATATGTTACAAGATGGGTTACAAACTGGCTTAAGGATGGGACCCACAGGGTTACAGTTGCTGGAACTGTGTTAGACTCCAGGCTGGTCACAAGTGGTGTCACACAGGGCTCAGTCCTTGGCCCCCTATTGTTTGTCATGTACTTCGCAGAAATACAGGCCAACATGGGAGGACTTTGGCTGACTAAGTTTGCAGATGACTGCACACTGGGCGCCATAGTGGACAGTGCATCAGACATGGATATCCTTCAGAAGGGACTCACGGAAACTGATAGCTGGTGCCAGAGCCATGGCCTGAAGTCAAAGTGCTCAACATGTGTAGACATACCCTTCGGGAAAAGAAAGGTAACCCCAAGCTACCATGTAGGTGGCAATCCTCTGAGCACAGAGGAGGTTATCATGGACCTGGGGACACAGGTTGACAGTCGCCGTTCTTCTGACACTCACGTTGTTAAGTGGCTAGAAAGACCTTCTACATTGCTCACTTGATCAGGAAGGGATTCACATCCAGATCTAGTGGGTCATTGTTCCCCTGTACTCTTCACTTATCAGACCGGTGATCGAGTACAATGCCCTATTCTGGATGTATCTCACCCAACATTTGCAGCAATTGGAGAGACCCTGAATGTCCCCCAACAAAAGGATAAAGGAACCCCAACATCTGTCATATGCTGCCAGATTGAAGACACTCCCGCTCTATTCAGTCACATACCGTCTGCTTAGAGGTGACATGTGCCTGACATGCAAGGCCATGTCCAAACAGGAATTAATGGACATGCTCCACCTCAGAATCGGCAGATCCACCTGAACCACTAGTGCAAGTGACTTACACCTTATCATGGATGTACGTTGGACATGTTGGAGGGATGGAGTTATCACTCGGAGACTCCCTATGCTGTGGAATACAATCCCGGTCCATGTGAGGCAGAGCACCTTGCTGGCTATGTTCAAGAGGTATCTTGACCTGTGGATGGGAGGTCATACGTTTACCCCGGGGATCATCACTGTGTCACTGCTGGAGAGAGGCACGACAAAATAATGGGCACAGTACTGTTTCCATATAAGGGGTGGTGTACGCCAACAAACTCTGGGCTAGGCTTATACCTGCCTTAGGGAAGATAGCCTAGTATGAACCTATGTACCTATGAACCTATCGGACCATGTTGCATTATGTTCAGATGTGAAATACTTACAACAGCCTCATCCAACATCAGTAGTGTATTCCATAACATGGGTGTACATTGGCAAACACTACCGATGTGCCCTAGGCCATTTCTAATGCTAGTCAGAGAGTGTGTTTGTCCGTCAACACATTGTAAGTGTAGTTTGCCATGACATATGTCTTGTTTAGTATACTGTGCCTCTGTCTACCTGTGACATAACATTGATACCCAGGGTAAACCTACCATCTTCCATCCACTCATTAGGATTCCTGTTGAGGGGAATCAACAAGTGACTCTATGGATAACCTGTACTGGTAGTTTACTCATGCGTGGGGGTGGCTTCTGTGTTATGGATAATGCAGTACAGCCTGTCCTATGTATGTCAGTGCTGGGTTCAGATCCCTCATGTGCATAGCTCCCTGCCATTCAGATTGTACAAGGTGCAGCATGTGCATTGATTCCAGCTTGGACATGGCTTTCTACATCAGGCACAGCTTGCGTCTGGGTGGACAGCATGGCAATGTGTGGAGCTGCACTCTGTTTAATCAGGCAACACATTACATGTGTTCCAGCTCTTTCATACTCCTGGAGAGGTACTGTTGTGGACTTTACAGTTGCTGGATGTGTCTGCTGAGGTACACCCCACAGGGGCTGTTGTGGTCATTTCTAATGCTGATGAAAGATAACTGCAGAACCACAATGACCTCCCCTTAGCTAGATGTCAGAAAGCATGGACCATGCAATCACAAATAAAAACAGGACCCTCTCCACAAAGGGAAAGTGGCCTGTCTGGTGGACCCCAGCCATAAACAAACTGTATAACAGATGAGGGATACTAATGCAAGACAGAGCTACATCTCCAACAGGGAAGACAGCTGTGATCAGCACTAGTAGAAAGCTACATTATCTCATAAAGACATGCAAGGTCAACTTGGGGACATAAATCACCAAAGACAATGAAGGTAACCACACTGCTTTCTTCAGTTATGTCAGACACCTGGTTGGGAACCCTCAGATATGCTCAGAGTTGGTACACAACAACATATATTCCAGTGACCTGACAGATATTGGCAACATTCCAGTGGACAGCTTCAGTGCGATTTACCCCCTCCCTCACCCCCAAAAGAAGATAGTTATCACAGCTGTATGTAACCTCACTGTCATCTTGGATGTCCATGTGAGAGCCGCACTCAGCAAAGACAAGTACACAGCATCAATGGGACCTGCTGGTATCCCCAGTTGCATGCTATGTGAACTCCAGAAGGAGCTGGACCCGTATATACAAATGCTATTTAACCTTAGCCTTGCTACAGGATATGTACCTGAACACTGGCGTACGGCAACAGTGGTCCCACTCCACAAAGGAGATGCCTCCACAGACCATGGCAACTACCACCACACAAGCTTGTCTGCAAAGCTATGGGAAGAGTCATTATGGAGCTCTTACACAGAGACATTGCTGACCTACAGACCCTTGTTCCCACCCAGTTCAGCTTTGTACAGGGCAGATCCTGCCTTTTGCACCTAGTTGACTACTATGAAACTGTCAGTAGGGCCATTGATGAGGGCTACGCAGTCCACACAGCCTACCTGCACTTGGCTAAGGCCTGTGACACAATACCCCACTCAGGCATCATAGCCAAGCTCAACAGCTGACATATAACAGCATATGTCACAGGATAGGTTGCAAAATGGCTAAGAAACAGAACCCATAAAGTCAACATTGCAGGTGCCTTGTCAGATTCGAAGCCAGTCACAGGTGGTGTCCCACAAGGATGTGTCCTGGGACCCCTCTTAATTGGTATTTACTTTTCAGATGTGAAAGCAAACATAGGAGGGTTGTGGCTGACAAAGTTTGCAGATGACTGCAACCTAGGCACCATAGTGAATACATCAGCCGGCACACACATCCTACAGAATGCCGTCACAAAGGCGGATAGCTGGTGCCAGATGCATGGCCTGAAACTGAATGCAACTGATGTGTATTCATCCCCTTTGGAAGGAACAAAGTACCCATGGATCAATACATAGACAGCAACCCACTGAGCACAGAAAACAAATCAGACACCTGGGGACACATGTAGATAGTGACATCTCGTTTGACACCCATGTTGCCAAAGTGGTTAGGAAGAGTTTCTATCTTGCCCACCTTATCATGGAGGGTTTTCCATCCAGATCATAGGAGGTCATTGTACCACTATCCTTCTCCCTTATCAGGCCCATGATTGAATACAAAGCCCCATATGGTATGTACCTCACCCAGCACTTGCAACAGCTGGAGAGACCCCAAAAGTACCTTACCATGAAGATCAGGGGTCTTCAACACATGTCATATGCTTCCAGAATAGAGGAAATCCAGCTTTATTCAGTGTCATACCGCATACTTACAGGTGACCTATGCCTGAGATACAAGACCATGTCCAATCAGGATTTGGTGGACATGCTCCACCGCAAGCAATCCAAATCCACCAGAACCATGAGAGCTGAGGATTTGAACCTCAGCACATACATGTATAGGACATGCTGGAGGGACAGAGTCATAACTCAGGGGCATCTCACACTCTAGCAGAGTATCCCAGTTCATGTTAGACAGAGTCCCTCACTGACTCTCTTCAGGAGACATCTGGACAACTGCATATGAGACAGAGGCACAGACTAGACAGAGGCACAGTCATGTTATTCAATTACGTAAGGGGGTCATAATGTGTCACTACTAAGTCAGAGGCACAATATTTGGCATCTGTTCTGTACACTTATTACCACTATAAGGGGTGGCAATAGCCACATCACTATGGCTAGGCTTATACATACACTAGGGCAGATAGCCTAGTAGTAAACTATGACACTATGAAACAATGGTGTATATGTAGGTATTGTCAGTCAAGCACTATGATGTGGTTTGGGGGGCTTGATATCTCCCTGTATTCCAACAGTGTTTTGTCTATTCCTTCTAGCATGTCTAGGGATCAGTTGCTAGTGTCGTCTCCTGCTCAGCTGGTGAACCTGGGAATATTGAGGCAATGTTACATTTGCCTCATGTACACTGACAACCCTCTCCTTCTCCCATAAAACACACATACATGTGAGAGATGCAACTATATAGCCAAAGTGGAGGCTGAGCTCTCTCAACATAGGACTAGCAAGACCAGAGGAAAGGTGAAGGTAACCACACACATCTCAAACCCGGTCTCACATAGCACTATCACAACTTAAAATCATACACATAGACACACAAAGACATACTCGGAGGCTCTGATCAGAATTCCACAAAAACAGCAGCGGCCACCACAGCAGACACCCACACAGCTGCCTCCACAGGGCACAGCACATGCAACACATAGACCACAGAGTCAGTGTGCCAAACAGTCACAGCCCTTAAGGCCAAACACAATGCCAGACACACTTGTCATAGGTGACTCCATAGTCAGACAAACTGACGTCCCGCTCACCAGATCGAGTATGAAGGAGGTCACAGTAAGCTGCCTATCGAACACTGGAATCCACCACATAATGCAAGCACTCAGGTCACTCAACTGCAAGTATAAGCCTGACTCAGTCATTATCCATGCTGGTGTGAACGACCTGAGATGTACCTCGCTGGACTACATGGAAAGAGACATAGAGGATCTCTCTGATTATGTAGGCCAGGCAGGTATGACCCTGACCTTGAGCAGTATCCTACCTTCACCAAGTATGATGCCACATAAACAGAGACAAGATGATCAGCTGTAATAATTTGCTTAAACTATGGTGTCATTCAAAGGGGGTCCAATGTCTGTCTGCCTGGGATGACATGCTGGACAGGCCACACTGATTTGCAAGGGACGGCTTGCACCTGTCACCCCTGGGCTTCCGGATTTTGGCTGAGGCTCTTGCCATCCCCATTGTGCCTTTTTTATGCAAGAATCAGATTCTACACCTACCACCCTGGAACACAGAAAAGGAAAAACACTAAGGGTAATGCTGCTCAATGCCAGAAGTCTCAACCTCAAGCTGCACACACTCGATGCCCTTCTCAGTATGTAGAACACTGATGTCTGTGCTGTGCCTGGAACCTTGTTCACGGCTTCTGACAGCACCCCAGCACTATCGGGTGTTACCTCATATCATGCGTTCCGGCACCAAAATCTGGACAACACCAAGAAAGGAGGGTGGCTGTCCATATTCATCAAGGACACCCTCACCTCAAGGTTGGTGGCAACACACAATACATCGGAGACCATCCAGGTGCAAGTAACCGTAGGCAAGACTGCTCTGCAGTTTGTAGCATGTTACATGCCACCCTCTCAAACTCAGGTACCTCACACAGCTGTCCTGAAAACACTGGAGGGGATAAATGTATCTCCGAACACCATCATACTGGGTGATTCCAACTATCCAAATATAGACTGGGATCACTACTCAGGCCCCAACACTCTAACCCAAAGGTTACAAGAGTTCATACACTCAAATGCCATGGAACAACTAGTCACCATCACCACAAGTGGAGACAACATACTAGAACTCATCATCATGAACATGGGGTCACACTGTTCAACACCAGAAGTATACCCATCATTGGTGAGATCAGATCATGAACTAATCTCAGTGGGAGTCCACATCCCACCCCCACCCCAGATGGAAAAACAAACAGTGAAGACCTTCTCAAAAGCCAACTTCACATTTCTAATGACTGGTGTGGTCTCTTTCAAGGCCCCCAAGCCAGCAGACACCATTACCCAAGCCGCTGTATCACTTACAGATGCCTTCTACCAGCACCTCCAGGACTGCATGGATCAGGCAATCCCAAACAAAACAAAGACTCTTTGTACCACAGGCAAGCATCCAGTCTGGTGGAAACCAGCCATAAACAAGCTCTACAACAAAAGGAAGGAGCTACTACAAGATAGAGCGAAATCCGTAGAAGGGAAGACACCCCTGCTCATTATGAGTAAAACACTGGGTTCCCCCATACAATCATCCAAGGCAAGTTTTGAGAGTAAACCCACTCAGGACTCAAGGGACAATCATGAGGCCTTTTTTACCTATGTTTGACACCTGGGAGGGAACTCCCAGATATGCTCAGAATTAGTTCGGAATGATGTAAATATCACTGAACCTACAGACATTGCCAACATACTGGCTGACAGGTTCAGTGCGGATTTCCTCCCCCCCAACTGGAGGGGTATCTATACCAGAGGATTGTAGCCCCCCAAACATCTCAAATGCTGGGGTGAGAACTGCTCTATCCAAGGCGAGAAACACTTTATCCATGGGACCAGATGGTGTCCCTGGTTGTGTGCTCCATGAACTCTATGAGGAATTAAACCTGCAGTTAGGGCAGCTGTTTAATCTTAGCCTCACCTCAGGATATGTGCCCAAGGAGTGGCATACAGCAATGGTGGACCCACTTCACAGAGGAGGTGCCTCCACCAACCCCAGAAACTACCATCCCATCAGCTTGACAAGCCTGGTCTGCTAAGCTATGGAGAGGATCATAATGGGAATAAAAAATGAAGACATAGGGGACTTGCAGACGTTGGATCCAATCCAGTTTTGCTTTGTCAAGGGCAGATCATGCCTTTTAAACTTGGTTGACTTTTTCAAGACAGTCACCCAGGCCATTGACGTGGGCAAGGCAGTCCACACAGCCTACCTTGACCTGGCAAAGGCTTTCGACACAATACCCCACTCAGGTATCATTGAAAACATCACCAGCTTAAATGTGAACCCATACATCACAGGATGGGTTGCAAACTGGCTAAGTGACAGAACACACAGGGTCAAAGTTGCTGGTGCCATGTCACACTCCAAAACTGTCACAAGTGGTGTCCCACAGGGCTCAGTCCTGGGCCCACTTTTGTTCAGCATCTACTTTTCAGAAGTACAAGCAAACACAGGAGGATTATGGCTGACAAAGTTTGAAGATGACTGCAAACTGGGAAACATGTTTGGAAACCCATCTGAGACAGACATCCTTCAGAAGGGTCTCATAGACATGGATAACTGGTGCCAGAGCCATGGCCTTACATTAAACGCTAAACAATGCATAGTCATACCCTTCAGGAACAACAGGGTTACCCCTAGTTCCCATCTAGGTGGCAATCCTCTAAGCACAGAAGAGGTTATCAGGGACCTGGGCACCCGGGTTGACAGTAATATTTTGTTTGACACTCACATTGCCAGAGTAGGCCTGGGGCAGTTCCTGCTATTAGAACAGTGGTCTGCAGCAAGCTATATAGTAGTAGTCAGTTTTAGCCATTGGTATTTGACCATGGGTAATCCATGTTGCTTCTTGTTGTGGTACCAACATGGGTGTGTGGTTAGCCATGCAATTTATTGCTAGTCACCCTCATTTTGTAGCTTGTTCCATGTTTTTGCACATGTACATCACTGTATGAGGTGTGACATGGTAGTGTCAGGGTGCTGATGTGGGCTTTGACCCTGTTTTCTATTACAGCACTGATATCTACATTCTCTATACTGTGTGTGTTTACACTGCACGCATTTATACTTCTGGCATTGGGTAGCATTACATCTAGGTTCCTATCCCTTGTGGTACCTATGAGGTAGGTTTGTGTTTTTGTGGTTTATGATCGGTGAGGGTGGATGTTAGTCGGGTCCTCAGGTGTGCATATGGTACATGGTATTACATTACTTAACACATGGCATTCATGCCTCAGGTGGTGCTGCAGGGCTGCCTCTGTTGGATGCACATACTACACTCCCTGTACATGTTTGGAAGCAGGTTGTGTCATGTTAGGCATCCCTGTTACTATATGAGTGAGTCAGAGCGGGTATCAGTCCCAGTGTTCCTACTGACCAAGTGTATGTGCTATGCGTTGCCTCTTTGCCAAGGCCAGGGCATACTGAGCATGTCTCCTTCTGCCTACTGGGACAAGGTCAGGTTGTTCCTCCTCCGAGTCACCCTCTGCCTGTGGTGGCCTTGGCAATGGTGGGGGGATGTTAGGCCCAGCCCTGTGCTGGTCCTGCTGCAGCTGTTTCCGCAGGATCATATTATGTAGCATAGCACATATCATGACCATTTGGGTACATGTAGTTGGTGTGTACTGCAAGGCTCCACCAGATGTGTCCAGACACCGGAACCGTGACTTGAGCAGCCCAAACACACGCTCTATGACATTACATGTTTGTGCGTGTGCCTCATTATGGCGTTCCTGTTCAGGTGTGTGTGCATTTCTGATGGGTGTCATCAGCCACGGCTCAAGTGCATAACCTGCATCCCCCACTAGGTGTCCGTGTGGGAAGTCCCCACTGGCAAATGATTGGTACAGCTGCGTCAGATGCCAGATGTGGGAATCGTGGTAGCTCCCAGGGCAGCCAGCACACACATTCATTATTATGCCCTGGGCATCACACACGACCTGGCAGTTGATGGAGGGGTATCCCTTGCAGTTAATGTAGGCTCTACCCTGCTCACCAGCTGGTGCTTTGATGCATACATGCGTGCAGTCTATTGCACCCAGAACCTCAGGGTATCCCGCTATTTGCTGGAAGAGACACATATTGCTGGCCACAACCTCACGGTCATTGGGGACATATATATGATCACCGACATGTGCTGACATGGCATCCAGGAACTGGTGCAGTACCCTGGAGGCTGATGCCTGTGATATCCCCATCATATCACCAGTTGGTCTCTGGAAGGTACCTGTTACTAGTATTCTTAGGCCAACACATACCTTGGTTTCCACTGGGATGGGTTCCCCTCTGTTGGTTCTGTGTGTCAGATGTGGCCTGCACAGCTCAACAATCTGCTGCAGAAGGTCTCTGTCCACTCTGTAGCGCTCTACTATCTCCAGCTCATGTAACCCATGGTAGGTGACCCTGGGCCTGTATACTCTTCTCCTTCTCCTCACTCTGGGTTTTCTGACAGCATCTGCATTGTCACCACCCTCAGCAATTCACCTTTGCCTGATTATAACAGCTATGGCAGCCCCTAGCATTTCTGCTCTGAGTTCAGCTTTTTTCAGTTTTCAATTCTGATAGCTTACTTTCTTATTTATTTATTTATTTATTTATTTTATTTATTTGCAGTTGGTTTACCAGGATAGTCCATTGGGCCAAAAGAACCCGTTTTCAATGGAGTCCTGGGGAGAAAAGCTCCAATGTAGACAAAATTAGGTACATACAATAACTACAAGATAATTATACAGAGTAGAGATAAAAATTAATACATTTAGGCTTAAATTTGAGAAACATTCAAAGATGGGGAGAAAAGCTGTGATATAGACAGGATTAAGCAGATGCTATAACTACAAGACAATTATACAGAGTAGTGATAAAACATTAATACATTTAGGCATAAATTTGAGAAATTCTTGCAGTATCTCTTGTGAGAAACACCCTGCACTGCTGTTTGTAGTGTTTTAAGTGCTGGGTTGGGCTTCTAGTCTGCCTGCATAATTGCCTGCTTCCAATTGTTTCCACCAATTAACTCCAGCAGTATTCTCTGGCAGTTTCCCTGTATTTTGGTTGTTTCCTGTTTCCTCTCTGTTTCCTCTGGGGGAGCAATGTGCACACCAGCTGAAGCACGCTCACAGTCACTTAAACACGCGCACACATCCCTACACGGTGTTACACGTGCGCACACATCCTTACACGGTGTGAAATTAGCTGATTCATGTTAAAATGCGCACACACTGCCTTCCACATGTGCACTCCCGCGCAAACCGTTGTAAACGGTTTGCAACACGCTCCCACATGTTGAACCTGCCTTACACGCTGCAGCGCCAAGATGCACGTATTTCAAGAAACTTTGAGTGTAGGGATAGCATAAACCTTCAATTTCTTGACTTTCCTAGTGTTCTGTTGGGACACACCTTCCTCCCTGATGTCTGTCTGTCATCTGTCACCTTACATTGCCCTCCAATCTGGTACATTTGTTTCTATCCTTCCCCCCCGTGATGTCACCTACCTCTTACTCTGTTCCTCCCCTTCTCTAACTCTTACACTACTCAGAAAGTGCTCATTACCTATGTGGCAGTGTGATTCAGTATTGTAACCCTCATTTACATAGGATTGCCTAGTAATGCTTAGTTACATGTCTTACACGGAGCTTCCCCCCCTTGACAACCACTAAACGGAGGCCATATTGTTTTTGGTCTGCAAGTCCCTCCATTGACATTCCATGTAATACATAAATCCCACAATTGTGGGCTTATAAGCTTCGGTTTTCAGTTTTAGGTAGTGCACCCCGTTTGCGCGGGTGTGCACTGCAGTTAAACCTCAAAATCCCGTGAAAAAAAAAAAAGTTATATAACATATTTTTGCAACACTTTTTCATGCCAATGGCCACATATTTGGCCATTGGCATGCTTAATGCAACAAATGCACCCTTTATTTGGAGCTGACGTAGCTCCATTTTTAATTTTGCAGAAATGTACTCAGTTGTCAGCTGAGTACATTTCTGCAGCTAACACGTCCGTTACACGGACTGGTTTCTGCTTCGTGGATTGCTCAGATACCTCATTTGCATATCTTTGAGCTGCAAATGAGGTATTGAGCATTTCCACGCCCAGTCCGTGTAAGAGACGTGTTAGCTGTCTCTTACACGGAGATTTGGGCTGTTCCTGAATCGGGAGGCTTACATGGAGGCTTACACTACTCTTGAACTCCGTGTAAGCCTTCCTGAATCTGGCCCTTTGACTTTATGGAGATAATAAAGTGATGTGTAAGTTAATTACTGTTTCTTAAGCAATTGTTTGTAATACACCTTTCACACCATACCAAGAAATATCTGTAATTGTAGTAAAGCAAATTAACTAGTAACTTTATAGTAAAAGTACAGTTCAGTTTTTATTCTATGAAAATTAAGACATGCTTGCTGGTCTTTTATAAATGTGAAATTTAATTAACATAAAATTATAAAATAAACTAAGCCACATCCTGCAGTCTTTTATTAGGTTTCATACTTAGTGTTTCAAAAATGTATTGAAATTAACTCATCAACAAGGGACACAGGTTGGGACAATACCTGAAACAGTGCACACACTGTTATGTGGATTATTTTGTGTGGAAGGAAATGACTGAGCAAAAGTGATTTGTGATGATACATGCAAAGGTATTCCTCAGTGTGTGTAAGCTGTATTGTCCCGTAATTGTCAAATGATAAAAGTTTTGTCAGTTTGTATTAAATTCATACTGGAAAACATCAGGTGCACTGTCCTACTTCTCCAAGTATAGTGCCACAATATAAACAAAAAATGATTGACTTTAACAATTGTCTTTGCTTCTGGTGTCAGTCCAAGGGGATCCAGTATCTGTCAGCTTGGGAAGACATGGCCAACAGGCCACGCTGCTTTTCACCTGTCTCCTCTAGGCTTTCAGGTACTGGCAAAGGTATTAACCAATATAACTGAAGAAAACAAGGCACAGAAACATGACTGAAAGCATGAAAAGTTTAGTTTAATAAGGTAAGCGCTTTCACACCAAATACTAGTGCTTCATCAGACCAGGTATTAACCACACTATTGTTCCTTTTTTCAGGCAGTGTCAAAATAACCAACCTCCTGACATAAAAAAATCCTCTGTATATAAACCCAAGACACTGCTGCTCAGTGCTAGAAGTTTAAACTAGAAACTACACTCCCCAGAAGCACTCTTCACCTTAGAAAATGTTGATGTCTGTGCAGTCACTGACACATGGTTCAAAGCCATGGAAAGTCCCCCAGCTGTGCAGGCCTACAACACCTTCCATATGTTCAGACCACAAACTGAGTGTGGAAGTACAAAAGGAGGAGATGTATCCATCTTCATTAAGGACAAATACACCTCAAGACTGGTCAAGCTGTACGACTATCTAGAGCTAATCCATGTCAAGTTAGCTATAGGCAAAACTCCCTACCGCATCATAGCTAGCTATAGGTCCCCCACTATGAACCAGCAAAAGCATATTGCATACTTGGACTTACTAGAGTCACTTGCTATACAGCCCAACACCTTATCCATGGGTGATTTTAATTATCCTATCACTTACTAGGAAATATACAGGGGTAGAAACATGCTGGATCAGAGTTTCTTGGACTTTGTCAATGCAAATGCTCTGGAACAAATAGTCAACACTCCCACAAGGGGCTTAAATGTCCTAGACGTAGTACTCACTAACATGGGGGAGCAACGCACCCCCCCATGTGATGACCTCCCTTGTAAGATCAGACCATAACTCATTCTCATTCAATGTAATTATAAGGCCAGATACCCCATTAGGCTCAAAAACATTCAAGAATTTTTCCAAGACAAATTACTTTCTACTAACTGATAGTATAAGAAGTTTCAAAGCCCTCCCGAATGCAGATAACACAGAATCCTATGCAGAGGTGGACACCAATGGCCTGTATAACCACTTAAGCATTGTATAGAACTTGCTGTACTTGACCAAAATAAAATTAGGTCTTGCCAAGAAAAACAAGCCACCCTGGTGGACCCCTATTATAATATAAAAGACAAAGCACTTATTCACAATATAAACAACTTTATTTGATGAACAAAGCTTTCAGACTTCAAGTCCTTCCTCAGTGTTACAAATCAATTAACAACCAAAGTCTATTTAAATATTAAAACATATATAAGTCACATGACACAGCCAACCTATTAAAATAACAAAACAATTTAAACACACTCATTAAGATCATTAAACAAAAAATTTCTAAAATATATGCAGAAAAAAATATATAGGTGCATATATGAACAAGCATCTTTTAAACACCAAAAGAAAGAATCAATTCCTTCTTTTTACATATCCTTTAACCCACTACATTCTGTTTTCATTTTAAAATGGGTTTTAAAGTCACTTGCTTATTAAGACCAGGATGCAAGTCAGCCCTTAAACGGACAATCAATTCATAATCTCATGCATCCAGTTTTGCAATAATATCACCACGCCTCATAAGAGGCTTTATGACCTTAAAAATAAACTCATGTGATTCCCCCCATTCCTGCACATCCTTAGCCAAAGAATTGGATTTAATAGCCCTAGGTATATCGGATCTATGTTCTAGCATCCTGTCACGTAGTCTTCTTTCAGATTTTCCTGCATAGAAACCTGAACACTGAGTACAGGTAGCTAAATAAATCACAAAAGTTGAATTGCAAGTAGCCATACAGTTAAACAAAAACTTTTTTCTAGTGACAGGATGCACAAACTCATTAGAGCTACATATATTAGGGCAGCATGAACTGTTATAGCATCGTCTTGTATCTTTTGTACCATAAGTGGTACCCTTTTCCCTATTCAAAGAAAAATCCTTGTAACATAAACACTGCTTTAGACTCTCACAATTTCTATATGTGAACAGTGGTCTATCAGGAAGCCATTTCTCATGTCCAGGAATAGCTTTTAGGATATGCCAATTTTCCTTAATAATCTTTTCAATGGCTGGAAAGGACCTACTATATGTCATTAAATATCTTAATGGCTGTGCACTCCCTTCCTGACGTGTAGTTGTATCCTCCCTATCTTTAAATAGGTAAGGCTTAGCCTGCCCATCTCTCATACCAATAACATTATTCCTGATGGTATCTAGTTCATGGCAATCATAGCCCCTTGCTATAAAATTCTGAGTCATATTATCCATTTCATCACAGCAAACAGCTATGTCTGTATTAAGTCTACTAGCCCTCCTGCACTGACTCTTCATAATGCCCTTAAATACATGCTTCACATGCATACTTCATCTGTGGAGGAATTTATTACCATGAGTGTCCTTTCTATATATATATCTATATCTATATATATATATCTATATATGTATATATATATATATATATATATATATATATATATATATATATATATATATATATGTATATATATATATATAAGTATGTAATGCACCATCCTTCAGGGATTTATTCATTTCAAACTTTGAAAAAAGGGGTAGATTCATTTAAATATGTCAAAAATTCTTCTAGCTCCATGTCCGTCCCTCCCCAAATCAAAAAAAAATATTGTCCACAAAACGCTTAAAGAAAAGCACTTTTGGACCATAAACACTAAGCTGATATATAGCAATGGACTCCCCTTTTCCTAGTGTTAAGTTGGCATAAGTATTGGTCACTGCAGTACCCATTACTACACCTGTTAGTTGGTGATATATCTGCTTGTTAAATATAAAAATGTTGTTCTCTAACACCAACTCAAGAAGTTCACATATAGTCTCAACCCTTCTTGCTGTATGCTGACCATGCTCAATCAAAAATTCTTTAATTTGCTCTATACGATAAGTATTTGGAATCACGGTAAAAAGTGACTTGATATCTAATGTTACAAAAATGAAAGCATTAGAATCATTAGCATTCCACCATTCTCGTAATTGCATCAAATAGTCTCCTGTGTCCTTAATAAAGCTAGGAATAACTCCTAAATATACTTTTAACACATCCTGTAAGTAAACAGACAAGAGTTTGGTGATCCACCCTCTTCCAGAGACAATTGGTCTCATTAGTGGATTGCTCAGAGATTTGTGCACCTTAGGCAGGCTATACAACACTGGTATAGTGGGAAAAGGGACAGAAAAAAAGTTAAAAGTAGTTAAATCTATGTCGTTCATCAGTTGCAAATCGCAGATACACATATTTACTTTGCTAGCAATCATATTGACATCTTGTTCAGAGATAGATTTATACGTTGAAGTGTCAAAAATCAACTCATTCATTCCCTCAGTAAAGTTGCTAGCATTCATAATAACAATATATCTCCCTTTGTCCGCTTCCTTAATTACTATGTCTTTATTTTGCTGTAAAGTTAACAATGCATTATACTCAGCTTGTGTAAAATTGTATGATTTAATAAAAGAGTTAGATTCATGCAGCTCTTGTATCTTCTGCTCACACACATTATTAAAAACAGTAATAACCGGATCATTCAATGGCATGAACACACTGCTTCTCCTGCATGTACTAGGTGCATAGGCATTCGCATCCTTAAATATATTCTTTAAACAAACATTACATGAAAAAATCTTCAGTTCAGTAATAGCATTTACTACATTATCAACACCTGCTGGTATAAATTTAGTCCCTCTTAACAGTAGTGCCATATCAGCATCAGTCAATATGTAATCAGATAAATTTATAATATTAAATACTTGTCCATCCATTCTAAAGTTCGTTGTATTGCTATCAGTGTTAGCACAACTTACGGCTATTTGTTGGTCATGCTCCACATTATTGCACCATTCCTGAGATGTCCTCACAATTGGGATCAATGCCGGTTGGTAGTTTCTTTCTGTACTTGAACCTTCTCTGGTAGGTTCATTAATGCACATAAACTCTTGTCTAAAAAACTAGTGCACACTCTCATTTCATGTTGATTCCCTGAACAACTCGCTTCTACCGATGTTGTTCTCATCACTGGAGTGGCCTGCTTCCTTATTACCTCACACTGACGCTTCATCTCCTCTTGCTTCTCTTTGGATAAGGAAAGCAAAGGATCCAGGCTTTGTCGTGATTGGTTAGCAGCTGTCTCATGAGCCAATGGAAGACCTATGTCATTTGAGTTACTTAATTCATTTTCCAAAGGCTCGACTCTATCCAACACATACATTGGGTCTTTCTTAGAAGGTTTTATATTTAATTTCTTATTATTAACAGATTGTTTAGGCCAAGAAAAGGTACAGCCATTACTAAAGTTGTTAATATCTCTCTGAATCTTACGTCTCTTGGTCGCCTCCAGTTGACCATCAAAAGCAGAGAGATGCACCAACATATCATTATATAAGGAGAGACAGTCATTAAAACAGGCAGAATCCAATATTTCTTTTTCCAATGTTTCAATTTCTAGGTTTAATTGCTTCTCCTTGTCAGTAAAAAAAATCATTCATTAATGACATATAGCTCAAACCTAGTTTTATATTCAGTTCCTGCCAGCTCTTTAATAAATCTGGATAAATGTTACCTTACAAGGGCATATTTAGGAGCTGTAGCCCTCGTGTAACTATGCCCAACTCCAGACAGGCTAGGAAACTGAATCATTGCCATTGTAATTTTTTTGTAAACTTTAAATTTTCACTCCAGGGACTGGATTTTGAGGGGAAACTTGTCCCTCTGAGAAACCACACCATTGGCACTCACACCTGCATTCACAGTAAATCCAGAACACCTCAGTAAAGGATTTGCATGTTGTAAAATAGAATGCAGAGACTTACCCATGGAGCTGTTAGTTGAAATAACAGGCTGTGTCATCTCAGGTCCAATAATTAATTTGAAGCTCATGTACACCTATTCACCAGAAAAACAGATAAAATCCACAAAACCAAAGCTGTCTAGGCTGTTGAAGTGAAGAAATACAGCAAAACAGGAACAATGTAAAAGACAAAGCACTTCTTCCCAACGTAAGCAACTTTATTTGACGAACATAGCTTTCAGACTTCAAGTCCTTCCTCAGTGTTGTTTAAAATATGCTTGTTCGTATATGCACACATATATATTTTTCTGCATATATTTTAGAAGTTTTTATTTAATGATCTTAATGAGTGTGTTTAAATTGTTTTGTTATTTTAATAGTTGGCTGTGTCATGTGACTTATATATGTTTTAATATTTAAATAGACTTTGTTTGTTAATTGATTTGTAACACTAACAAAAGAAAGAAACTAATATCCAAGAACAAGATGGAACTGAAGAAATCCTTCTCTAGCTTAAACAAATGTGAGATCTTGTCAAGTCCTCCAAAACTAATTATAAAGCAAAAATAACCTCCCTAGCTAAGGCTAATCACAAGGCATTCTTTAATTATGTCCACAATCTAAAAGGGAATACCCAGCTATGTGTTGAGCTGGTTGTGGATGACACCATCTATACTCAGATGGAGGTAGTAGCCAAATTGCTAGCTGACAGATTTGGGGAAAACTTACACAGGTCATCCCTCAAAGTATACCTGCCACCATTCTTCAACCCATGATCTCAAGAGAGAGCAGGTCATCTCTGTGCACCCCAAGACCAAAAATATGGCATCAGTGGGAGAAGAAAACATCCTGGATTGCTTTTTAAACAACTTAAAATATGACCTAGTAGACCCACTTGGATTCCTGTTTAACCACAGCCTATGAACTGGCTATGTTCCAGTGGAATGGAGGACAGCAACAGTAATCCCTCAACACAAAGGAGAACCATCAACCAAACTGGGAATTACAGACCATAATCTTGGTTATCCTCATCTGCAAGGCCATGGAAAGAATCATTATGGACATTCTCAACAAGGACATAGGAAATCTCCAAACTCTGGACCCAAACCAGTTCAGATTCTTTAACAGTAGATGTCTGTTAAACCTGGTTGATTTTTTTTAAGAAAGTCACCAAGGCCCTTGATGAGGGAAAGACAGTACATATCACCTACTTTGACCTAGTCAAGGTATTTGACACAATCCCTCACTCAGGTATTATAGAGAATCTCTGCCAATTGAGAATCAACCCCTGTGTCATTACATGGACCAAAGTGGCCCACCAGCAGGACACATGCTGTAAAGTGGGTGACTTCACCTCTAGCAAAAGGCCAGACACCAGTGACATACCACAGGGCTTTGTGCTGGGCCCTTTACTGATCAGAATTTATTTCTCAGAAGTCCAGACAAATGTGGACAGCCTGTGGCTGACCATCTTTGTTAATGATTGCAGATTGGGAGCAATCACTGAATCCCCCAACAATGTTAATATACTGCAGAAAGTATTAATGCAGACAAATGATTGGTGCCAAACCCAAAGATTAAAGCTAAATGCAAAAAGTCTGCATCATTATTCCCCTTGGGAAAGCTGAAATCCCTGCTGTTTACAATATATACAGCAGCGCTCTAAGTGTAGACCCAGTGGTACGTGATCTGGGTACTCAGGTTGATAGCTATCTGAACTTTGACCACCCTGTATCCATAATGGGAAGGCACTCCTTCTATCTGGCACATTTCATAAGTAAAGCCAAACCAACTAGGTCTAAGGATGTTATAATTCCATTATACTCAACCCTCTTCAGACCAGTAATTGAGTACAATGCTTCCTTTTCCATGTACCTCACCAGACACTTGCGACAGCTGGAGAGACCACAGAGTGTGTGGAAAGAATGAAAGCCCTGTCACTGTATTCTGTCTCCTAGAGGCTGCTAAGGGGTGACTTGTGGCTGGCTTAGAGGACAGTCTCTGACTCGGCCCTGGTAGAAATGTTACACATTCATAAATCAAACTGCACGATGATCACTCGGTCTGGGGATTTTAACCTAGCCTCTGACATGAACAAATCATGCTGGAGAGATAGCTACATCTCCAAGAGATTGCCACTTCACTGGAACAAACTTCCAATTCATGTGAAACAGAGTCCTTCCCTGCCTCTCATCAAATGCAACCTAAATCAATGGATGTGTGAATGCAAATTATCTCCTGTGGTAGTGCCTATTTCCCTCATGGACAGATCATCAATGTTAGTTACAATAGACTCATACCTCTATGAACTGTGCTCACTTCACCACTGACAACTGGTGCAACTTAGGATAAATATGACTGGCTTGTAATGACTCTAGGGCCATTAGCCTAGTAACCTTCTATGAACCTATGAACCTGTGAAGTATTGCCTATCCTACAAATACATAGTGGAAACAATTTGTAAAAGAGGGGTATGGCAGTTCACTGCTGGTTTATTTCCATTATAGTATGTTATCTTGTTTGCCATTACTGCTATCAGCATTGCATAATTCTTACAACAACCTGAAATATGTAAATACAGGATACCGATGATATTCATTATTAACAGATATTGTGTGCAAATAACTTGTCAAAAAGAAAAAAATCTATAAAGTTCCTATCATGATAATCACTTTATTTGATACAGAAATGCACTCAGAAAAGTATACATACTATCACAGCTGTAAGCACAATTAACTTATAAAAATAACTTCCTTTTGGCACATTTATTAACAGTCAGTAATACTGTTGCATAAATATGATAACAGTGATATAGTAGATTTTGACAGTAAATGTGCAGTCACAAAACTGCAATCTCAAACACAAAAAGGAAATCTGTTCCCTTAACACTTTGAAAGCATTTTGCTTTATTCAACATCACTATCAACATACTACCTTTGCATAGCAATTCCAAAGTATGAGGTATTCTCTGAAATACTGCTTCTCATTGTTGGTATACAAAGCACACAGATCACAGTGCTTCATATTTTGCCTGGCAGTGACATGGTTCACCAGTGTTCTGAAATCACCATTACATTACAACTGGCTCCTGGCACAAGGCTTTACAGCACATCACGTATATTTCTTGTTTAAGACATGGCATGTTAACAAAATCAGAAAATACAAATAGTCTTTAAACAATTGCTTCAACAAAAAAAAAAAAAACGTTTTTTTTTTTTCCTAAAAGTGATATGGCCAGCCAGTGACATTAGTGGAAACAACAGAGCTATTCCTATACAGTGCTTTAAGGGTAATATTTGCAAAAGACTGACAGACAGACTCAACCCAAGCATTCCATCTTGTCATCCCCAACTCACTAATATATACCATCACCACCAAAAGCAATGAAAACATGCTTAAGGGCATAAACGTCAACGTTTGCAGTGTTAATAAATGGGTATTCTGCCATATCAACCCCCAAATAGCCACCACATTACAAGCATAATCCCATGGCAGAATTCTGAAATGTTCATCATTATGTAGAAATACTTTATACAAATAATTTTATGCTGTCTATAAAAGTAAAGACAGCTAAGACTTATAAGTGTCAAATTCATATTTATTAGCATGCTAGTCGTCATAATTTAAAATATGATGAAACAAAAACAAAATCATAATTGTGAATGTTAAATTTGTACAGATATATGAAATGACAGGCTTATTATTACATATAAGCATAAATAAACAAATGCTATTTTTATAAACTTTTGAAGCAGACCAGAGGCAGACGGTAAAAGACAGACACCATGATTCAGTAAACTCTGTGTAGGCTCCATGTAGAGCCTACACAGAGTGTATCCATGTACACGGTTGTGAAGTGTCTTCGGTAGCACATACTGCATATTCATGATGCTCATTGTGCCTAAGTGAGGTTGCAAGATGCATGGCAGTAGCACTGGCAGCAAAACTTCACAAAACATCGTGGAAAATTAATACAATGAATATGTGTTAGCCTTGAAGGACTGCCCACACCGCACACCACCAGAAGAATATCCATTCAATTATCCATAATTGTTATCCTCGCTTGTTTCTTTTTTTTTTTTTTTTAGTTTTCCCTCATGTTTGTGAGAAACAATGTGGCACTTGCAGATGCTTATCAGGTTGGTGCAGCAGGATCACTCATGTATCAAACATGACCCAGACATCTAAAAAATAGAAACAGCACAGGATGCTTTCAATAAATATGAGTGTGGAATGCTGTGCAATGCGCAAACCAGCTAAGTGGAGCTGCACTAAGTTTATACATTGTAAAGCATGATAACTAGTAAAACAACATTGATGATGTCATTACCCTTGTGGCAACAGGGTTTAAGTGTTGGATTAAATTGCAGATGGCTCTGGGTTCTAAACCAGGGACTGTATACTTTTTTATTTGATGGTTGACATTGCAGCATATCCAAATAAACTGGTAAGGTGAAAAAATAACTGTTGAAGTGTCTTGGTGATGGTTTTTGCCAGTATTTTTGAAAAAGGTATGCAGCACTTAGCATCATGCAAATATTGGCTTGTTTGTGTACATATATGTATACACTATAAGGTTTGCACAATAGGAAGTGCATGCATTATTTTCAAATGTATCAAATTGTAAACAGAGTGCACTTTCTGTAAGCACAAGTGGTGGGAAACCATGGTATTTAAAGAAGAAATACCAGGAATTGCACTTTATACAGTGAGGTTTGACTTGTGCAGCAATGGTGAAGGTGTGCATTTTGGAGTACAGCCCTAGGGTGCCCAGGGATCCAAGGTTTTTATTGGACTCCTGGTCCACACCTGTTGAAGGAGGTCTTTACTGGCACACAATACAAAGCAGATGTCTGGTATAATTTGGCAAGGGCACTTACCATTCTGACTGGAAGCCCCTGCACTGGTGAACAGTGTTGTTACCACTATGATGACCTCTCTAGGTGAAAGAGGGATATCCTTGATCAGTGGATCAGAGATTGCCAGGCAGGGAACACTGTAAGTCTGATTTCATGTATTACCTGAAAATACTCAAACTGGCTATGGTAAACACTGGTATTCATAATTGCTTTTTCTTTTTCCTTTTTCCACAGCTGCAAAAGAGAGGGCCTAGAATGTGACACACTAAGCAATTGGAGAGGATGAGACAAGCATGTGGTAATTAAGAATAATTCTGTAAAGCACACGTATTGCAGCCTTAACAGTTATGGATGGATTAGCAGCTATATCACACTTTGTTATGATTTTGGAAATACATATCTGTACAGTACCTTTTAATACTACTTATATCTGCTTAAAATCCAGATTTAAGAATCACTTCTTTGCCATAGCCATTGGAGGGTTCTTGGTTGTCTGTCAAATACTTTATGTAGACATCAGTAAATAAATGGGTATCAAAAAGTTATGTTAACACAAATCCTATGCACTTATCCATGTGTGTAATGGCAAGATTTGCAATATGTTCCAAATTATGGGTCCTTGTACACCCAATATTTAAAGAAATGTCCTGATATCCTGCTATAAAAGGTGGAGAGGTGTGGTCTGAAATGCAAAGCAGTAGTTGCACGTTCACAGATAACAGTGCCCATGTGTCTTTAAAGTGTAAAATGAAAGAGAAATTGCATTATGTTTTATTCAAATGGAAAAGTACAGTATTATAGTAAAATGAGCACCTGTCTTCCAAAAAATATATAGTCCCATACATAGCTCTCTGTCTTGCAGATGTGTCTACTTGGCAAACCTAATGTGGTCCAATTGGCTTCACAAGACAATTATGCTATTGTCACCCCTCTCTCTGGAGGTGACAGTCTAAATGCATTCTTGTGGACGTCCAATTGTACCGGGTTAAAAATAGGGTAGTAACATAACATTTACAAGTGTGTACAATAGTTTTATATATATAAATAAATAAATAAATATATATATATATATATATATATATATATATATATATATATTTTTTTTTTTTTTTTTTCCATATACTGCTTAATCTTGCTTAACGATGGTGCGTATGGCACACCGTTATGCAGGAATTCTTAAAAGAAAAGAAAAGGGGATGATGGGACAGTGGTGAAATGTGGAGCAAGAAGAGGGAAAAACAAATTGACAGGAAGGTAAGAATGTGCAGGAAGGGTGTAGGGAAGAACCATAGCTATCCATTTCTTCAACAGTAACAACTGGGCACATGTTCGCATTTAAGATGTATTTGGACCATCTCCTCCAGAGGGAGAGGTGACAGCAACATAATTGTGTTGTGAAGCCAATAGGGCAGACACATCTGTGAAATGGAGAGCTATGTATGGGATGATATATATATATATATATATATATATATATATATATTTTTTTTTTTTTTTGGGAGAGGTGCTCTTTTGTTTTTGTTTTTTTCAAAGGAGAGAGTGGAATGTTGGGGGAGAGACATAGGCAAGTCTGGGATAGACAAATTGGGAAGGTGAGGAAGCATTTGCAGACAGACAAGACATACAAGACAAGGACCGGTCAGTGAAGGACACAAGAGGGGAGTCAACACCTTGGTTGGGGTGGGGGTGGGGGAATTGTGACCCTATGGCCATCATGTTTGGTGACAGTGAGAATCAAGTCCCCACCCAATGGACCGTCGATACTGTCACCTCACTGTGCCAATGGCTACTGTGTCTGACATCTGCTTTTACTTGTGTTATTAATTATGATAATGGAGAACAGTGTCTTCACTCAATATAGTTGTGCACCAAATGTGTGGTGCACAGCTATACACACCAAACATGGCAGTTCAGCTTAGGTGAGAAAATACCCCCCCACCCCAGCTCTGCTCCCAGAGGGAACCACAGGCCTATCATATCATCTGGGGCAGAACTACCTGTGAATGCAGGTAGGACATGGGCTGCATGGGATGTGCTGCCAGGCTGCAGCCCAGATGTGCTGGGCCTTGGTGCTATAGCTAGTGAAGGGAGTGTAGGCACTCCAGGGGGAACTGTCCTACCCTGCCATGCTGTAGTAATATGAAATGAAAATAAAATTCAAAAAATTAAATAAACATAACACAAAATATTGTACAAAATAACATTTGCATAAATATAATACAAAATAAGTATTATAATGGAAAATATTATTAGAAAGATAATATAATAATGATGTAATGACGCAAAATGAAAAAAAGAGAAGGGGTAGGGTGAGAGAAAAAAAGAAAAGAACATTAGTAACTGCACAGATAATATACAAAGCTTTCTACAAATAATGTACTATATTATTTAACATTTTACTTATGGCAATAACTAATGCTAATAAATATCTTTAGTACATTGAGTACTACAATATTGCTATCACAGACACACTATACTACAGATCAGATTGCATCCAGCAAGCATTCATGCTTTCATATAAAGGAACATATGTATGTTGTATGTACAATGTTTACATTTGACAGCAGGCCACCTAGGGCACAGGTATAGAGGTCTGCCCTTCCAATGCTATCATTATGAATACATAACATTACTCAATGTTAGTGCAGGCAGCAAAAAACATTATTGCAAAGAGCTGGCCTTACATAGTGGGAATACGTTATCCGAACCACAAGCAGTGACCAATGTAATAGTGTAATTTCCATTTGGAATACAGCATAATGCCAGCACTCTTTCCTTTCACACTGTTATAATTACAGGTTTACTGTTATAATGATAAAAATATGCAGCATACAGTTGGTGTCCCTGGTGTAAAAGTAATGATTTACATTGCAATAATTATGTCAATTGAAATGTTGAAAGTGTAGTTTTCTAAATGACAACACCTATCTACTTTGTAATACCGGACTGTTGTTTTACTAACATACTAATGCATGCACAATATTGAGGTATTATGGACAAATGCATGCTCACAGTGATACAAGGATATAGCACAATAACCTGAATTTAGTACTAGTGCTAAAATAACAGTACTGTTTTGAAACATACATACCACTTGCATGTCTCATCCTTCTCAGTCTTCCCTCATAGGCTCGCAAATGTATTGCTCTCTCCACATTAGCTGTGGGGGAAATATGAACATATTAAGATCAGCAATCAGAAACAGATGCAGCTGCTTCATCATTCAAGCATTCCTTGTAAGTGATACTCACACAACTGTGAAGTGCCATCAGTCTTGCATTCAGCCATCCAACGTTCAAGGGTATCCCTCTTCCTCACCCTGAGGTGTTAGTAGTGATTTCTATACTGTTCACCAGTGTGGAGTATACTGTCAAAGTGAACAAATCCTGGGCAAAACCATTCCATGCATCTTATTTGTAATCTGATCCATGATAGTGCTTCTGCAACAGCTGGGGACCATAATCATTCACTAGAAGTCTAACAAACACTTTGGACTCCTGCACACCCCACCTTTGAGAACAAAATCTCAAACCTTCATCCTGAGCACCAGCTATCTTTAATACGGACAAACACCCATGTACAATGTTGTTTCCCGCCAACTGTAGTTATAACAGACATTGCAATCTGCATTTGAAAATGATGCTTCCTGCTTACTATCATGCAAATTCAGGCAACATGCTTGCGCAAAGCAGGGACTCTAAGATGGTCGCCAGCAAGACTGCACACACTTCAGCTTACTCCAACTACTAAATAAAAATCTAACCTCATCTAAGGCTACTGCTGCAATGTAAATCTACAAAAAAAGCAACTCCTGCATAATTAATCCTATGTCTCTACCTGAGTGAAGCTTATTTTTAACTTCTGAGTGTAAAAATAAGAAATACATACCTTGGATTTGGGTGATGACTAAGCAGTGACTCCTGTACATGTGCCTTGGCCTGCAAGCAGTAAGTAGCAGGTACAAAAAACTAAGAAAAGAAGCAAGCTTTCACACACAAAGAAAAATGGACCAAATGGAAACACATCTAAAACAAGACTATCTCAAATTGCTTCTCCAGACAAGGAAGTTATTACTAAGGGGTAGAAAACTACCAAGGAAAACAGTTAAGGCAAGCTCTATCACCATACTGCACTTACTTAGTAAGTAAAAACATTAGATTCCAAATGAAATATCCAGCAACTCTGCAATTTCAATACAATGTCTTAAATTATGCAGTTAAAAGAAGAAGCCAAAACAGCTTTTCTCAAAGTCTATAAAGAACTGCCATTAAGTAATGTTTTTGTTTTATTTATTTTTTTTACACAAACAGGCTCCTAATACACAGACTATATGCTTCTGTGTATTTTTGGCATACTAATTCTCTCAACGACAAGTTAAAATATCTAAAATACCTGTTTTCTGCTCGCATTCATTGTTTTTCTTTTGGGCACTCCAACTACAGCTTAGGGAGTATCTCCACACTGTTGCGAAACAAACTACATTACCCAGGAACCTCTGCGACCATGAATCAGGAAGATAAGCACAGCTGAGATCAAAGGAAAAACTATGGTATCCATCCAAGCCCAAAACATTGCAGAAAACCTTCATTTGCAAATTAAAATGAAAGTAAGGCTCTCACATAACAGAAAACCTGTGGATTTATTTTTTCCTGACTCAAAAAGTGAAGATTCTTTTGCATGTGGCGTATGGAAGGTAAATCTAGCCTAGAAATAGTACCACACTTAATTGATTATATACAAATGGTAATATATAAGTACTTGTTTTTTTTTCTTGTTACTTGTTCCTTCCTGAATATATACAAACTGGACTAATAAAATCTTCTGTGTTAGAAACTGTAGCAGCTGTTGCAGCTGCAATAAATACTCATTCTTTACTAGGAAAAAGCAAACCATCGTAGTTAGGTTTGCGTTATTTTACATAGTGTTAAAATATGTTTTTTTAAGCTGTAAAATAAATATGCATCAAGTGTAAGCATACCAATCTTGTATAGCAGAGACTATAAAGGGATTCTTTGTTTTTCTGTCTCATATTTTCTTTATTTTTATGATCACAATGCTGTTTTTTTGTTGTATATATGCTCAGTTATTACATAATAAATGGACACCCAGGGATATAACTGCCTGTAGCAGTAAATGCAGACCCAACAAGTAAAAGAACTGCTATATAACAAAACAAATGTATGTATAACCAGCATATCAAGGAACATGCAAACACTGTTTGACAAAACTATATTAAGGAAAAATCAGTTGTGTATGTAGTTACTCTTCTATGTGTGAACACAATTAAAAAGTGATAGTTTGCTTTGAGCTATATTTTGATTAGATTGCCTATTAAGCTAGATATGCTCAGCTCAATTATTTTCCAATGAACAAAGAGTTAGAATGCATATCTTTTATACATGCTTTGTTTGGACATGCTGTATGCGTGATGTTTTATTGCTGGGACTTAGAATGACAGAAACATTTTGTATTATAGTTGTTAATATCTCTTTTACCTTTTTCTCAAGTAGTAGGCTAGCGTGGGTATGCATGGGGGGGGTCTGAAAGGGAGTGATGTCACACTTATATCCACACTATTGATATGTACAAAACATTCTAATAATTTCAAAATGTTATTTTGTCCCTATATATATCCACTTATTCTGAAACCCAGCAATCTGTGGTTTATACCCCAGGATGATCTCTGTGGATTCATGGAATGTAAAGGGCTTACAAGATAAGAACAAAAAGAATATATTAACACACTTAATTTTTAAATCTAAGGCAGAGATAACTTTCATACAAGAAATGGATATATTGAAAGAGCAATGGGAGAAAGATACAAAAAAAATGGGAGAAATATATTGTTGCTGCTGGTGACAGTACGGCATCTAGGGGAGTTGTCATAGTAGTTAAAAAAATCTTTTGATGTTAATATATTGAAAGGTAGCTGTGACCCAAATGGTAGATGGTGTTATTTTACTTGTGAACTGCCGCTGTTTAAAAAACCTTTCTTAGTCATGAATGTTTATGCCCCATGTTTGCATCAAATAACCTATCTATATGAGATATACAGAATCTTGGAGAACTATCCTAATTATGTCTATATCATAGGAGGTGACTGGAATATGTTAATTAATCCAGAACTTGATAGGACAAATAAGAGTAACAAGCAATCAGTTCAGCTTACTGCACTAATAGCTGAAATAATGGAAGATTTTAGGTTAACTGACCCATTTGAAAACTATAGAAACAGTATAAGTAATAGTAAATTCATTTATTATTCACCATATCACGTCTTGATCTAGGATAGATGTATTTTTAATATCTTCAATCTTATTAAATAATACAGTCACATACAATAGTGAACCTAGGACAATATCGGATCATGCAAAGATAAATATTACACTAAAGTTGGGGAGCTCAATGCAAGGACCCCAAACAGTTTCAAACTGGATGTTAAATACTAACTTACTAAAGCTTAAAGATGTTTCACAAAATATCATAGACATTCTCACCCAAACTTATAACAACCTAGAAGAAATAGATATACCATACAACATTCAATTGCAAGCTACAAAAGTCACTATTAGGGGTATATTAGTTCAAAAAGCTGCTTTCTATAAAAAAATTAAACAAAAAGTCATATTAATATAATCAAAATTAAAAAAATATAGAGTCAGAACTGCAAATAAATTATTCACCAGTACTTGAAAGTCAAATGGTTACACTACAAGGACAACTATGTGAAATTCAAACACAACAGTACTCAATCGATGAAATTAAACTCCTCCACAAATATGCCAAATGGGCTCAGTCGCCCTCAAAAGCACTGGCAAGAATCATAAACATTAAAATTCCTCCTACCAAAATAAAGCAACTAAATTATAATTAATCTTTAGAGATGGATGAAGAGATCACAGCAGCTTTTGACGAGATGTACCAAAAAGTATATGGCCCCCATGACCAGTTTAATGAGTCATTATTTCATCAATTTACCAAAGAGTTACAATTTGCAGAACTGAATGAGACACAGATAAATAATATTAAAGCTCCCTTAAGTGTAGAAGAAATCATTGCTGCTCTAAATAAGTAGAAACCAGGTAAATCATCAGGGCCTGATGGTTATGTGGTGGAATTTTACCAGACTTTCAAGAAACAGTTGGCTCCAATATTACTGAAACTATACAGATACATAATAAAGTATGGTACCAAAGACCTGCATATCAATAACTCAAAAACTATATTTATACCAAAACACAAATCAGATGCATCAAACCAAAACAACTACAGTGTGATAGCACTCATAAATATTGATATTAAAATTCTTTCTGCAATACTAGCTAGTAGAATCAAACAAATCCTACCTCACGTTATATCTTCTAAGCAACTAGGCTTTATGAACAACAGACAAATATATGACAACAAACTTACTATTGATTCAATCATTAATTTAAAAGTGAATGATAAATGCCCTAGCTATGCACTGTCAGTAGATGCAACCAAAGCTTTTGATAGCGTAAATTTTGATTTTTTATTAAATATACTTGAGAAATTTAATATTCATGAGGACTATATAAACATGGTTAGGGCTCTGTACAAAAATGCCATAACAACACTATCTATAGATAAAAAGCAATCAAATCCTATTCAAATAGTGAACGGTACAAGGCAAGGATGCCCACTATTGCCTTACCTGTTCAATATATACATAGAACTTCTGCTGCTTAAAATATCACAAAGAACTTACCACCATATTATGAATATTTCCAAAGTCCCAATAAAGTATACAGCTTTTGCTGATGATTTTAACATTTATTTTGAATTCCCTAATATTGATTTGAATAAGATACTAAACTCCATTGAAAAATTCTCAAAAATATCTAATTATGTGATTAACCCTTATAAATCAGTCATATTCCCTCTGAATACTCTACGACATAAGGGATTATATTTCCCTGAAACTGAAATTAAAGTCAGTTGTAATCTGAAATATCTGGGTATTATGTTCACTCACCCCCAATCTGATATGACTAAAAACAACTTGCTTAACACCTGGTCTAACATCACTGAAGACACTAATCGATGGTTAAACCTCAATCTATCTCCAGTAGCTAAGGCGGCCATCGTTAAAATGAATATTCTTCCAAGACTATTGTTTGATTTTAGTGCTATTAACCAAAGTATACCAAAACACTTCTTCTCCTACACTACTAGGAAAGTGTATTTGGCATAGAAAAAGTACAATAATAAAATACACTAAATTAATATTACCCAAACAAAAATGGGGCCTAGGCCTACCTGAATTTCAAACATACTACAACATACTAAACTCTAGGCGAATTATACAAATAGCAAATGTTGAAAACAAAGCATGGTATCCACTATGGATTAAAATATATTACAATCATCTAATTTCATGCAATTTAAACCCTAGAGCAGTACCCTTTCTAAATTCTAAGACTTTAAAGCACTTTAAGGTTCATCCCATAATAATAAGAAACACAGTAATATTTCAAAAGCTGGTAGCCTCCCTAAATCTTAAATATACTTTGGTAATGGGACAGCCAATACACCTTAATCCTAATATTAAATTAAGCACTACTATATTAAACCTGAATCAGTATCCAAAAATTAAAAATATCACTGTATGGGACCTATACCAGATCAAAAGTTTCTCAGTTGACAATATTAGACAAAAACTTGAAGTAAATAAAAGCTATAATACCATAATCAACTGATTAATATACCTGATCAACACAATTACTATGCATGTCAAAATAGGCAACCAGGACATGCAGCTATATCAACAAATTATTAACCTGCTATTGTCGACATCTAAAATGTTATCAAATACATAAAGATTAGTAACAAAAATTAGATATCACGATGCAATTCTATATTCCAAATTTTGGGAAGAGAAAAATAATAAGATAACTGATGAACAAAAATCTGCTGCTATTGAACTTACTTCGAATTAGCTCCCCTTAAAAAAACTAATTTATACCCAAATTATGATCAATAACAATGCATATCACGCACCACTTTTTCTTAGTAAAATTAATCCCTCCCACTCCCCTTATTGTACCATATACCAAAACAGTGCTGTTGACACCCTTCATATTTTTTGGAGCTGTAAAAATGTTTACAAGCTGTGGTGTTCAAGAACCAAGTTAGAAAAAAGGGGATACACCAAATCTACCCTGTCATGGGAAATGGCAATTTTACATATATTCCCTAATAATTTCTCCTACGAAAATAAACACATCATAGTCACAATGTGCGCAATGAACAAATCATATATATCCCAAAATTGGTTAGACAGAAGTAAAATCACATGAAGTACCTATTAGCAGGCAAATTAATTACAAGAAGCCAAAAAAAACTATCTTACTATCAGAAACATTGGAAAATGCTTTTAGAAATCCTAGTACAAAATTGATTTATGAACAAGGGACTTCACCATCAATATTACTTTACATAATTAAGGGAAACTAAAGACAATTAATATAGAAAAGTGTATACCCACAATAACAGTGTACAGGTCATGGCAAACACATATAAGATGAACATTAAGGTGACATCAATGTATATATTGTACATAGTTAGTACAAGACAGAATGATTAGTTAGGTAGACTAGAATATCTTGTTGCAATGTTTTAATGTCACATTTTCAGTATGTTGTGTACTATCTTTATGTAAATGTCTGTTTTACAGCTCAAGAGCAGCTTGATTATTAAACAATTTTGTATAATTGTTACTCTAACATTGATGATTTATGTTATGTATATCGTATTTGGATGACTGAAACTTGATATTCCAAGTACTTTGTATGTATATTTTCTGTGTCATTCTTTTCTTGTATTTAAATAGAAGAGAAATGCAATAAAAATTATATTTGAAAAAGTATGCTTGTGTAAAGCTAATTATGCACAATATGTGAAATAAAACAGATATCATTACAAAAACTGTCTCATCCATCACGATAATTATTATATAGGAAATACTAGGTCAACTACTAACATTTATCATGTGAACTGGAACACCATTAAAAAGGACAGGATTCTGCAGTATTACAACCCTGAATCTTAGCTATGACAGTCCTACACTCACAAGTTGTTTCCACAGCAAGAATGAAGATAAACGTGTCTAGGATTCATTGTATTGCTAGCTATTACAAGGACAGATTACAAAAAACACAAGGCTGCATTACTTGTATTTGAACTCAGGACCATCTGAACTTAAAAGTGACACATAACTCCTTGCACCACAGGAGAAGTTACATAGCCTGTCACTACATTTGTATTCATTGTAAGGTTCATTCAGGTTCAGTATAAGAAAAAGTGATTACATGCAGAAAAAAATCAATTTATGATATATACAGTCCAATCTATTAGTACACAGGGACTATGCATTCATAGGTGTGCAATCCAGATCAACATGTAGTCTAGAGTCAGAGGAATGCATGGTTGCCTTAAAGCTGCTGTTCCCACATACACCATTGTAGCAAGCAGTTAACAATCATTCAGCACACAAGCAACTTCAACAGGGATGTACATTTAATTTGAAATAGTACATGTTAGCTGTACATGTGGTTAAATGTTCAGCTCGGAATATGATTCACTTATTCCTTACGCAGGCTATGTTTCTTGTTTTCAAATATACAGCACAGTCCTAACATGCTGTGTTTCTTGGTCAGTCAGCAATCATCTGACCAGTACTGTGGTACCGAGCTTGTGTTAAAACAAGTCTATAGTATTGCCTTTACAATGTTGAAGGATATTAAGTGGGAATATGTTATTCAGTCACCAAATAAGTAAAGCCATGTTGGCTAGCATGAACAGGCATTGACTGTTATTTTGCGGTTGTGGATCACAGGCATCTACCCCTATGTGACGCAGTGAGATATCCCCCAGAGCACACATCTTGAGCATTTGGAAGAAGGGGCACATATGAGATTTATGTCATCTGGCAGGTTTGCCAACAGACATGTGGTTGATGATACACATACTTTTCAACATGACTTGGCAGGAGACCCTTCCCTATTCCCCATTTCTTGTTGTAATGTGTACATGATTCAAATGTAATGCACACATTCATTTAGGAGCATGTAAGGCATGATAAAATTATAACAGTCCTCTGAAAATATACTCAGAACTAATGTGTACATTTGTCACATTGTAGGATACCATGCAGTGATATTTTGAAGATTGTCAATAGTGATGCCTGTAACACACCAAACATGCACCCTGGTACTCTGTGAAATGTCCCAGTGACTAGGAATAGCATTTAAAAACAATCCTTACTTCCCACTGGGATAGTTTCCTGAACTCATCTCTGTCTGTGTGTCAATGCTGAGAGAGGTTGTTCAGTTCCTCCAGTGTCTATGTGTCCTGCAAACTTTACACCTTCTCTGTATATGTCTATTGCCAGCAGTAACAGTGTCTTCAGTCTTTATTACAGACAGATGTATTCAAAAAGAGCAGATAACAATCTATTTGTACTAACTTTGTATCTGTACACAAGTATTTTCTCAATCCACAAAAAAATGCAAAAAAAAAAAAAAAAAAAAAAAAACAGGAAATGGAGACATCATGGATGCTTTTATATCTTGTAGACTAGCTCCACAGGATTGGTTGATTAGCATCCATTTCAGCTGTGTATGTTGTAATTAACATCTCTGATGCACAGAGTAAGACACATGCAATCAATTATTGATGTACTCCATTATAAAAAGGCAAATTTGTAGCTGGGAAAACTGATGTGGATGAACGTTAGTATATGATTGTAACGCATATACACATTTCATCAGATTCACTTATGTTTCATCAAACGAGTATTTCACTCCATCAGGTATGTAGTCATCTTGCAATCTAATAATGCATATGCTGGAATGCAGGCAACAATAAATGTGAAGTAAGTCTCTATGCATTTCTTAGAAATGTACTCATCACATGACCTTCTTTATCAGCAATGTGAGAGGTTCAGAGGAGGTAGAGTAGGCATAAAGTATAATGCTGTGTGCTATGTAAACATATTCCATGAAAAGATCCTTTGATAGTACTTTTAACATTTCTCCACAGTTTTCTTAACAACATTGTTCCTGATAACAAACTACCAAAAAAGGAAAAACAACTAAATACAACCAGCACACTAAATGGCCAGTAGAATAAAAGACTTTAATATCTTAGCACCTCGGCTAACAAGCTTTCAAGGGATAAAAACAATATACTGAAACACATTTTATAATACCTCCATGAAACAAAGCAATCAAACCATTCATTAATCAACCGATAAAAAGATGCACTTAATTTAAAGCAACGTCTTCCAATTACACTCAAGGTTCAAACCTGAAGGTGACAAAGTTCCAAACTTCAACATGTATATTATTTCTTTATAATGCAATTTCTTTTTCAATTCAACCACATTATAATCTACTACTTTTTCCAAAATAGCACTTTTAAGGCAACTGGGATCCCCCCATGACAAAATAAATAATGAGATGCTATACGGCTTACAACTCTCTCTTATATTTAATGTCTCTAAGAGGCTCCTGCAGTCTTACCCTAAAAGAACCCTTAGTTTCTCCAATATAAAAAAGACTACAAGGAGCATCTCAATGCATAAATAACACCCACACTATTGCTGCTAAAAATTTGCTTAGTCACATATTTAACATAATTAATTTTACCAAAAAGGGGCTATATACTTCAAACAGAACCGTTCCCACAGGGAAATGGGCTCTACCCTTAACTCAGTCCTGGGAACTGTAAAAGAACTATGCACTATCCTGTCCTTTATGCTTTAGCCCCTCTTTAGTGACAAGGCAGGTTGCTTAGGTAAAATGTCCTTTAAGATTTTATCCTTCATTAAATAGCCCTAATAATACTTAACAATATCAAAAATCTTATCAGTTAAAATATTATATGTAGTAACAAAATAAACTCTGATCTATCATCTGAGCATTATTATTATTATGCCTCACCATTCTATAGTTACTCTTATAACTATATTCAGTAATCAATAACTATATTCAGTAATCGGCTGTTGGTCTATCCCAAACAGCCGATTCAAAGCTCAATCAAAATTGGTTGATTAACCATTGTTCCTGACCCTGTAATTTTTATTTTTATTTTGGGGGAATAGGGAGAGAGATGAAGTCATGCTATGGATCAAACTAGAGTGGACTGTTATGCTGGGTGGGGGACACAGTTAATTATCTGTTAGGGCACAATAAATAATATTTTGCTCTTCTTACTCTATTAGTTTTTTTAACCTCCCTTGTTATTTACTGCACAATGTTGTATCTTTACAGTTTAATCCACTGTTGAGTATAGGGAGCCTTCCTTTAATGCATTATCTGTACAGAAAGTTTTCCTTATGTGATACTTATATGTATTATTATTTTGTTTTTCAGGAAAAGGTATGCCCCTGAGATGGAGACTACCATTCTCTGTGGCCAAAAATGAGCTGATTATAGATGCACTCAGACAACACCACAAGGTCCTGCTGTCAAGAGGGCTGGCAAGAATGGACAAACGTGTCAAACTCTGAGATAACCTTATCTGAAACATCAGCGGGGTAGGCTGACAGAGTTGAACGTATCAGCAGGTGTGTGACAGAGCTACAGATATGATCCATGCAGCCAGAAGGCATGCAGCTGAAGTGGCACATCATCGTGAGATCACTGGTGGTGGGCCTGCAGAAGAAGAACCCCTCAGTGCCACAGAAGAATTCCTGCAAATATTGCAACAGAGGAAAGCTCCCAGCAGTCCAACAGCCAGTATGTCCTTGATAAGGGTTCCACTCCTGCTACTCTAGAGCAGCATCCAGGTAGGCTGTGTTAGATCATCGGTAGAATATGGCTGCAGTCATTCTGTAGTACTATATATGTTTTAATGTGGGGCAGGTTGCTTTTTTGGTGGGGTGTAATTAAGATAGCTACAGTTTTCACATCCAGCAACTGCCACCACGGGACTCCTAGCACACATTTCCACACAGGACAGATCCCAGTAATCCTTGATCCAATATGTTCTGGAGGTGGGTGCCACTCCCACAACACATGTGGGGCTGCCAGGTATCCTTTGTTACATCATCATTAAAACAGTGCTGCATTCTGTCATAAGTGTAGATAGTTGTATCAAGCTGTATGTGTGTTGGTTTGGGGTGTTTCAGATGGCTGCAGTTTTATGCTCCTTTGAAGGATGTTAGCCACATTCCTAATAACATTTATTTGAGTGTACATATAGATGAGTAAATCTATTAACACCTGTTGTACAGTTAAATGTGTGATTTTGTTGCTGTTATTTTTTATTTATTTATTTATTTGAAGTTGGTTTAGCAGGATAGTCCATTGGGCCAAGAAGAACCCATTTTCAATTGAGTCCTGGGGAGAAAAGCTCCAAAAACAAACAGAAATTACAGAACAATTAAAATAAAAGCTTTTGTGACAGAAAGTACAAAAGTACTAGTAAAACATTGAATTTAAACATACGATTTCTAAAACAAAAATGACACTCAAAGTTTTGGTGACATTAAGTACAGAATAAAAACATTACATTTAAAGAAACAATTTCTGAGATAAAAAGTCAGCACTGTAAATCTAGAGTAGTTATATACACATGGATTGGTTCCTGCTAAACCATATATGAAATAGGAGAAGTCAGAGGTGAAGAGAGGAGAAAAAGTTATGTGGGGTGGGAGCAGGAACATTCCCACTAAGATATAAAGTGTGAGTGAAGTGAATTTTTAAAGGAAGAGAGGTTTCTGGTGGTACGGATGGATGGTGGTAGGGAGTTCCATTGACAAGGGTGAAGGATAGGAGATTTTTGTCTGGGGGTTGGGTACGTTTAAACAGCTGAATTAGGTTTTGATTATTAGATCATAAGAGTCTATCAGGCAGGTGCCTTTTAAAGGGAGAGGATAGGGTGGGACAGAGGGAGGGGCTGAAAATGGGTTTGTGTGTATGAATAAGTTGAATATAGGTGAGATAATTGGGGAGCTCTAACCAATTTAATTTATGAAGGGCTACACAGTGATGGGGAGAACACTTGTGGCAGTGGCAAACTTGGCAATTTTATAATAGCAAGAGGAGAGTTTTGTCTTAATAGAGGATTGTAGGTTTGTTAGGAGTGCAGCACCATAAAGAAGAGACGGTATGAGAAATGTGGTAGAGAGAATGAACTTAGTAGAAGGAGTGAGGTAGCGATTATGGCAGAAAAGCATACCAGGTTTCTGGTGTTTTTTTTTTTTATATTTGTTTGTAGGTGGTAGTTGAATTTGAGATGGTCATCAATGTGGACACCTAGGAGTTTGGCCTCAGATACTAATTCGAGAGATATGTTGTTCTGGCTTTTGATGGAGAATGAATTTTTTTCATTAATGGTTGTTTTAGAAGGGGTAAATAACATTAGTTTGTTTTTTGAGGCACTGGCTGCTAGGTGATTATCTAACATCCATTGTTCAGTGGTAGAGAAAACTTTATGAGAGTGGGGATGGAGGTGGCAGAACAGATTATAGCTGAATCATGTGTGTATTCAATAAGTTTTGCATTAGGGTTTGAGTGATGGAAATCACTTATAAATATATTGAAAAGGATGATGATGGTGGCCAAAGTAAGGCACAGTCATGGGTTGCATTGTCTTCCTTTAATTATTCCAGGACCATCAGGGATTCAATATATTTATGGGCGGCCACGGTGGTGCACCGGTTAGCATTGCCGCCTCACAGCAAGAGGTTCTCTGGTTCGATTCTTGGCTGGGGTGTCTTCTGTGCTCCGGGTGCTCCGGTTTCCTCCCACATCCCAAAGACATGCAGTAGGTGGATTGGACACTCTAAATTGGCTGTAGGTGTGAATGTGTGCATGTGTGTGCCTTCTTTGGAAGGTTGGGCGCCAGGCTGGCAACTCGACACTGTAAAACTCTACTGCCAATCATGAGCAGACAGATGCTCTGCTGTGGTGACCCCTAATCAGGAAAAGCCGAAAGAAGAAGATATATATATATATATATATATATATATATATATATATATATAGATATATATACATACATATATATATATATATATATATATATATATATATATATATATAGGGTTCCTATTACGTTATCGAAATCATGAAACATTGAACACTACAAGATCGAACTTGTATGTTTGATGTTTCATAATTTCAAAACATAGAGAAACAAACAAACAAACAAACAATATAAATTAACTGTTGTAAGCAGGGGCAAGCCCCCTTGCACCACCCCATGCCCCCCACACTTTAAATATACCAACTCCAAGATCACACTACAGTAGAGTAAAGGAAATACCGAACTGTAGTGTGATCTCGGAGTTGGTATATTTAAAGAGCGGGGGATGTGGGGGGTGCAGGGGGCGCTTGCTCCCCTGCTTACAACTGTTATTTAACTGTTCACCTTTTTTTTTCTTTTTTTTTAAGTTTGAATTGCTGAAACTTTGATTAACTGTGTTCGATGTTTACAGTTTTGGAGTGTCAGCAATTCGATAACATAATAGGAACCCGTATATATATATATATATATATATATATATATATATATATATATATATATATATATATATATATATATATATATATACATATATACACAGAGAGAGAGAGAGAGATTCCTGCATATCTGCTATAATGTTGTCTCAGGCCTGCTATACGTATTAAAGTACTCTTTGTCTACCTGTCCACTGCACAGATTTTTGTTAATTGTCAAGGTTAGGTAATCATCTTTCAGGCCTGTATTTAAGATCATAGTAATTAAATGTCAGATTACTGTGAAGTCAGTAATGATAGCAAACATTAAATTATATGACACAAATCCTGCATGCAAACTGCGTACCCTTCGGATATGCCATGTTGAAGCAAAACCTGTTATTCCATCAGTTGTATATGCTTGTTGGAGCATATTATGTAACATTTGTTCATATTCTTTAGTCTTTGTACAACCATTATTTATGGCTTTGTCCACACTTCTTACTGTAACTGGATGATGGGTTTAAATGTCTGTAATAGTGACAGCAGTAAAAAATTCAGCATAGCAATGCAGGTATTAATGTTGTCCTGTTTCTTTTTATTTCTTTTTATTTTTTATTACAGGTGAATGTCAGTGTCTCATCAGAGTTTGATGATGATGGTGGCCAAACTGAGGCACAATCATGGGTTGCAGAGGCTGAATCTGACACAAAAGTTGACATCCAGCACCCACACTCAATATCCCCGGAGATAGCCAGCATGCCTACACATACTCTGAGGCCACACATATTGGACAGTTGGAGGGTGAGTACATTGACTAGGGAAGAGTGGCTGTCATGGCTTCAGTGTCTGTTGACACTGCCTGTAGCTAAACTGTTGGTGAGTTGCCACAAAGACGGATTGATAGAGGTGCTCATCAGAGGCCTGCTGTCTATCCACCAACTGGTGCAAGTATGTCTTCACATGTTATATGTATATTTAGGGCCATAACAGAGGCACAGGTATGTTCAGAATGTCACTCCAAGAGAATGCTCAGGGTTTTTGATGTAGCATAGTCTGACATATCCTTGACTGCCTCCACATGTTGTTGAGGCATTGGATCAATTCAGTGACATATATGAACAGGATATGGCCATGAGGGAGCACAGAGTATATGTCATGGAACACACATTGTCTGTGCTGGAATGTCTGCTGGGAGGGGTATGTATACCTCATGGGTGTAGGTCAGCAACTACATGTGCAGAGAGCCAACAGGGCCATGCCCAACCAACCTCCCCTAGTGGCAGTACATCTGCTGCCCCATCAAAGACTGATTACTAGCCTGTCTATCCTCAGCACACCCAATGTAAATCCTAGCATCTCAACCTCTTCCAGCTCCTGTTATGATTCCTGTGTTTTGGTCAGTGCCACTGTCTCCAAACCATATCACATAGATGTTATCAGTACACTCTTGTATACCTTCCCTTTCAGTGTTATTGGTACCCGTCTGTTATAAATCACTCCTGACACTCTCCTACACCCACTCCACCATGCATGCACTGTATTCTTCACCACATTTCCACACTCAGCATTACTGTGAACTTTAGTTCCCAAGTATTTAATATCAAACACCTTCACCAACTGTACTTCCTGCAGTCTCACCATTCCTGTATACTCCTTCTCATCAACAGACATATAGTCTGTCTTAGTCCTTATTCCATTAATTACTCACCTCTTTATAGCATAATGCCACCTTTCCATCGTCTCTCAAACATGTTCTCAGGTCACAATATCATCGACAAACATCATTGTCTTTGAAGTCCCTTATAAGATTTCCTGTAGCTACCTGTCCATCACCATTGCAAAGAGATGCCATGTTGTTTGTGCATAGCATGAATGAAGTGTCATTGCTGTTTGTCTTATATTGCATGATGTGACATCTACTTGTGTGCCAGGCCATCGTGTGCCCCTGGCCTGTAGTGAGAAATATGTATCCAATAATCTGATATAATTGATGGCATCAGCAGTGTCTGTTGAAGACATGAGGACACTGTACCATAGGCTGCAGTAAAATGATCAGTCTAACATTGACCAGCAGCTCAAACACACACCAAATTGACTACAGTGAGATTAAATCCCCTACCTATCTAGGCTTATAGACTAGAAAACAGAGTACTTAGTGCAAGCACCACAGCATAAGTCCAAATTTAACAGGACTGCAAGCGATCTTATAGTAGATGACATTAGCAGGCCCTGTGGGAGACAGCAGGTTGGAGGATGTTAGACATGGATGTCATTTGCAAGCACAAGAGCAATGCAAAACCATGCTAGTTTCCACGACAGTGTTGAATACACACTCACAGTGCTCATTATAGAGACCCACACACACCAAGTTGACAGCAGTGAGATTAGTACCCCTACTTATCTAAGTTTACAGACTACAGAACACAATACTTAAAGCATGTGCCTTGGCACAAGTCCGACTTTAACAATACTACAGGTGATCTTGTAGTAGATGACATTGGCAGACCCTGTGGGGGACAGGAGGTTGGAGGATTGCTAGACATGGATGTTTTTTGCAAGCACAATGCAAAGCCATTCCAGTGTTAAATACACACTGAGATTAGAACCCCTACCTATTTAATCTTACATACTAGAGAACACAGAACTTAATCCACGTACCACAGCAAAAGTCTGATTTTAACAAGCCTGCAGGTGATTGTATAGCCGATGACATCAGAAGGCTGTGTGGGATGCAAGAGGTAGGAAGACTGCTAGACATGGATGTTTTTTGCAAGCACAAAAAGAAAGCAAACAGCATGCCTGTTTCCAAGGCAGATTTAGACTCCTACTCCCACTATTCTTTATGGAGATAGACATACACACACACACACACACACACACACACACACACACACACACACACACACACACACACACACACACACACACACACACACACACACACACACACACATCACCACCACTACTACTACAGTGAGAAACAAACTCCTACTTATCTAAATGCACAGACTGAGTACAGTTTTTAATGTAAGCACCACTACACAAGTCTGATTTTAACACAATGTAATGTGAACTTATAGTAGACTACATCATCAAGGTATGTAAGGAACACCAGCTTGGGAGGCTTGCAGAGGCACATAACTCTTCAGTGTCATCTGAGGCTAGTACATTAACAGTAGTATACTGCTTAGAGGCCAATGCTGTGTAACAGTGCAAGTCGCTTACTGAGCATATTTGGAAGTTTTCCTTTGGCACTGCAAGCTTGTGAGCACACTTTTATCCCTGTTTTCAAGACAGAGCACACAACATTGTATATTACACCACTGATTTGTGTTAGATGTATGTGGTGAAGAATTAAGGAGATCCCATGGTTGTACTGATTGTTGTTGAGGTTGGTTGTGAAGAAAAACATTTTGATATCTTTATTAACTGTCTGTGCAGATAGTTACACTGTTCCCTTTGTTTGCAATGTTTCCACATCTTGGAAATATAGAGCAGTAAGAATACAGATCTATGCATGCAATATAATAGCATACCTCTCAACCTCATAGAACATGAAATCTGCACAAAGCCATGGTTGATGGAATAACAGGTTTTGCATTGGCATGCATTTTTTAGAGGGAATGACATCCATAAATGAAATGTATATAATTATTTTCTGACTTCATTCTCAATGATTTAGCAAAAATGTTGTATAAACCAACATTTTATGGGGACCAGACTACAAATATTATGTAAAAATATGGACATTCTTCATAAATCTGGACAGTTTTCAGCTATGATAGTTAAGTATAGTGAAAATGCAATGAGTATTGCACTAAGTGAACATGAATGCTCATTGCACTCTCTTCTAACTTTTGCACAGTGTTAAGTAGTTCGCACACTTGAGACACACTGCTAACTTCCACTCTTCCTATTATGTAATGTAGACATCTTACTGCAGCCCATACCTCTCATTACTCTAGTTCATGATTTCACAATTGCTATGGCCAGTCTATAACTATAATCAGCGTATTTCCTTTTTCTGCAGTTCTGCACTTTGCGCAAAATATTTAAGCGTTATTAAAACAGTTTTCAGTATCTGACACATTGCGCAATTGTGTACTAAAAATATAAAGATGAAAATTTTATGGGACACAGAGTCACTGTCTGTACAAAACACAAACTATAGCAAAAACACCTCCAAAACTTCAAATTAGATCATGATTAGAATCCAAAACACCATTAAGCATGATGGCTGCCTTAGTCCTTTTGGCCAGAGAAGCTCCTTTCTAACCTGAGGTTGTTCTTCACACAATAGCCTTCATAAACATTGTACTCTGCTATCTTACCATGCACAGTATATTGTACAAGTACTTCTATAAGTTACATTTGGACACAGGCCAGTTAGTGGCCACAACTTCTGACAAACATATGATTATAAGTATACATCTTTCTGTCTTACAATTTTGTGTTTGTGGGTGGGGGTAAAACATATTTACTGTTAGGATACAAAGTAGCCTGAAGACAGAAAATGCAATGGAGTAGTTCCTAACTTCTATCTTGCATGATGTACCAGTATTCAGCTGTGGTTGGACTCTGTGAGTCTTTCATGCTCGATGCATAACAGTTACATATGGTAACATTGAAGTAATGTAAGTGTGTACTCGCATGTTAACTTAAATTATCTACAAAAGTACCACTATATACTTGCATACTGCAACAAGGTAAAACATATACAGGGATATGTCATAATCATGTTCATCACTACAGTCTAGGTTTTAGGCCTTTAGCTTAGAGCTGACTCTGTCTGATGCAAGCAGTACACAGCTAATACATGCCAATACATGCATAGATAAAGGCTGTGTGAGATGTCTGACATAAATTTTAATATATATATATATATATATATATATATATATATATATATATATATATTTGTGTTTGTGTGTGTGTGTGTGTGTGTGTGTGTGTGTGTGTGTGTGTGTGTGTGTGTGTGTGTGTGTGTGTTTGTGAGAGTAGAAGGAAGGTGTAAGACCCTAACAGGAGCGGCCTTAGGTCAACTGGTGCCCTAGGCAAAAGGGCTCCATGGCACCCTCTACCACACCATCTGGTGCCCCCATCCTGCTCTACCTACACCAAATAAATACTGCAAAAGTACCCTTGCTACAGTGGCACCCTAGGTGGCCACCTAGTTGGCCTATGTACCCTTGGGGTTCCTCCTCTGAGTCCTCCTGTGACTGTGGCTATGGTGACCTAAGCATTGGTGGGGGGATGTGTGCCCATTCCCATTATGGAACCTGCTGCAGCTATTTCCACATGATAATATTGTGCAGCTTAGCACAAACTGAAAATTTGTGCACATGTGCTTGGAGTATGCTGCAAGGCTCCACCAGATATATCTAGACCCCAGAACTTTGACTTCAGAAGCCCAAATGCATGCTCTATGATGTTTCGAGTTTGTGTGTGTGCCTCATTATGGCATTCATCCATGGGTGTGTGTGTGTGTGTGTGTGTGTGTGTGTTTCTGATGAGTGTCATCATCCATGGTTCCAAGGAGTAGCCAGCATCCCCCAGTAATGGCCCTGTGGGATGTCCCCCCTAGCAAACATGTGATACAGCTGTGATGTGTGCCAGATATGGGAGTTCTGATAACTGTCAGGGTTGCCAGCACACACATTCAAGATAATCCCCTGGGCATTGCACATGACTTGGCAGTTGATGAAGAGGTATCCCTTGTGGTTAACGTAGATTCTTCCCTGCTCACCAGGGTACATGAATGCAATCTATGGCACCCAGTACTTCAGGGTAGTGCTTTAAATGATAGGAGTGTTGCATATTGTTGGTCCTCTCCTCAGCAGTGAGGGTAAAACATGTTTTTACTGGCATTTATAAGCATAACAACCAGGAACTGGTGGAGTATCCTAGATGCTGAAGCTTTGACACACCCATCATGTCCCCAGTTGGTCTTTGAAAAGTACCTGTAGCTAATATTATAAGGGCTACACATACCTTAGTTTCCACTGGGTTGGGTTTCTCTTGATTGGCTCTGTCTCTGAGTTGAGCACATCATAGCTCACAGAGTTCTTTTAATGTGCACCCATCCACCCTGTAGCACTCTACAATCTCCAGCTCATGTAGCACTTGTTAGGTCACCCTAGGCCTAAACATTCTTCTCCTTCTCAGCCTGGGCCTATTATCATCAGCACCAGCAGCACTGACTTCAGCCTCGAGCACATACAGACATAGAATAGCTGCACCAGCCCCTAGCATTATGTCAGTTAAAAGTATCAAGGGAAATCATACTGTAGGCTGTATGCATACTTTCTACATTTCTTAATTAGGTCCACCATTTGGTATTGGCTAATTTAAATGACACCTGCTTAGAGTGTAATTGACAGGGGGCCAGATTCAGGAAGCCTCCGTGTAAGAGTTATAACTCTTACACGGAGGCTGCAGTTAAACTGTGTGATGTCAGCATGTCATGCATATGCATGAGGTGCATGAGGCATGCTGAATCACACTAGTAACTCTTACACGGTCCATGTAAGAGAGTAGGGGGCGTGTCTGTAGGATAAGCCCTGCAAGCGGACACGCCCCCGGAAGACTAGAATGGCTGAAATTAAACAGCCACGAGAAAGGTCATGAAAATGTGAATAAACACACTATACAACACATGCCCCGACTGGCCATCAGTGTATAAAGTGAAGAGATGTCATAAAAGTAAATGAAAACCTTTTTTTTTTTTGTTAAACCCCGTAAATGTTTGCTACTGTGTGCGCGGGTGTGCTACTAGCGCAATCACAGTTAGCAGTCAGTGGAAAAGGATATAAGAACTAAATATGCAAAGTAAGCTCAGAAGTAATAGCTTAGCGGTAGAGTTGCCGGCCTAAGAGTAGGCAGGCAGGGTTCGAGCCCCCACAACAACCTTTTTTTTTTTTTGTAAATAAGCACTAAAAAGCCCCCTGACAGTATTGTACAAATGTAAATGTATTCCCTTTTGTAAAATGGAATGAAATAGAGCATATATTTTGAAGTAACATAAGAATAAAAATAGTCAGAAATGTACTGATAGCTAAGCTGCCGTGAGACAGAGTGCCCGTAGCTGAGTAGTGTTTAAAAAGCTGCAAACTGCGTGCCCGTTACCAAGCAGCGGGTAAACAAGCTGAAACTGTGTGCAATTAGCTGAACATGTGTGTCACTAGCCAATTAAGATTTATCCCAGCGCACACCGTTTGCGCGCCGCTCCCACAGGCTAACTGGCAGTGCGCATGCGTTACCTCCGCGCAAACGAGCGCAGAACAGGTTTAAAGTGCTTAAAAGTGCTTTTGGCATGTTTGATTGACAGGTCTTCAACTCATTTCTGTCAG
>NC_056745.1:1532686031-1532699043 GCF_019279795.1 Protopterus annectens | reverse complement strand
CTTGCAGCAGCTGGAGAGACCCCACAAGTACCTTACCATGAAGATCAGGGATCTACAACACATGTCATATACTTCCAGAATAACTGAAAACAAGCTTTTCAGTGTCATACCACATACGTACAGGTGACCTATGCCTGACATACAAGACCATGTCCAATCAGGATTTGGTAGACATGCTCCACTGCAAGCAATCCACATCCACCAGAAACATGGGAGCTAAAGATTTGAACCTCAGCACATACATGTATAGGACATGCTGAAGGGACAGAGTCATAACTCAGAGGCATCTCAAACTCTAGCAGAGTATCCCAGTTCATGTTAGACAGAGTACCTCACTGACTCTCTTCAAGAGACATCTGGACAGCTGCATGTGGACAGAGGCACAGACTAGACAGAGGCATAGTCACATTATTCAATTATGTAAGGTGGTCATAATGTGTCACTACTAAGTCAGAGGCACAATATTTCGTATCTATGCAGTACACATATTACCACTATGAGGGGTGGCAATAGCAATATTCATCAAGGACACCCTCACCTCATGGTTGGTGGCAACACACGATGCATTGGACACCATCCGGGTGCAATTAACCATAGGCAAGACTGCTCTGCAGTTTGTAGCATGTTACAGGCCATCCTCTGAAACTCAGGTACCTCACAGAGCTTTCATGAAAACAGTGGCGGGGATACATGTACCTGCAAACACCATCACACTGGGTGATCCCAACTATCCAAATATAGACTGGGATCAGTACTACAGCCACAACACTCTAGCCCACAGGTTCCTAGTCACATGCCATGGAAGAACTAGTCACCATCCCCACAAGAGGAGACAACATAGTAGATCTCATCATCACAAACATGGGCTCACAATGTTCAACACCAGAGGTATCCCCATCATTGGTGAGATCAGATCATAACCTACTCTCAGTGGAAGTCCACATCCCACCCCCACCCCAGATAGAAAAGACCACAGTGCAGAACTTCTCAGAAGCCGACTACACACTTCTAATGACTGTTGTGGTCTCTTTCAAAGCCCCCAAGCCAGCAGACACCATTACCCAAGCCACTGTATCACTTACAACTGCCTTCTACCAGCACCTTCAGGACTGCATGGATGAGGCAATCCCAAACAAAACACAGACTCGTTGTACCAGAGGCAAGCGTCCAGTGTGGTGGACCTCAGCCATAAACAAGCACTACAACACAAGGAAGGAGGTACTACAAGATAGAGCGATATCCGTGGAAGGGTAGACACCCCTGCTCAATATAGGTGAAACACTGAGTTCCCCCATGAAATCATCCAAGGCAAATATTGGGAGTAAACCCACTAAGGGCTCACGGGACAACCATGATGCCTTTTATACATACGTTACACACCTGGGAGGAAACTCCCAGATATGCTCAGAATAGGCTCAGAATGCTGTAAATATCACTGAACCTACAGACATTGCCAACATACTGGCTGACAGGTTCAGTGCAGATTTCTCCCCCCACCCCTCCACCACAACTGGAGAGATATGTATGAAAGAGGATTGTAGCCCCACAAACATCTCAAATGCTCAGGTGGGAACTGCTCTATTCAAGGGAAAGGACGCAGCGTCCATGGGACCAGATGGTGTCCCTGGTTTTGTGCTCCATGAACTCACTCAAGAATTAAACCCGCAGTCAGGGCAGCTGTTTGATCTTAGCCTCAACTCAGGATATGTTCCCAAGGAGTGGCATATGTCAATGGTGGACCCACTTCACATGGGGGTGCCTCCACCGACCACGGAAACTACCATCCCATCAGCTTGACAAGCAGGGTCTGCTAAGCTATGGAGAAGATCATAATGGAAGTCATAGATGAGGACATAGGGGACTTGCAGACATTAGATCCAACCCAGTTAGGCTTTGTCGAGGGCAGATCATGCCTTTTAAACTTGGTTGACTGTTTCATAACAGACACCAAGGCCATTGACAAGGGCAAGGCACTCCACACAGCCTACCTTGACCTGGCAAAGGCTTTCAACACAATACCCCACTCGGGTATCATTGAAAACATCACCAGCTTAAATGTGAACCCATACATCACAAGATGGGTTGCAAACTGGCTACGTGACAGAACAGACAGGTTCAGACCTGCTGGTGCCATGTCACACTCCACAACTGTCACAAGTGGTGTCCCACAGGGCTCAGTCCTGGGCCCACTATTGCTCAGCATCTACTTTTCAGAAGTACAAGCAAACACAGCAGGATTATGGCTGACAAAGTTTGAAGATGACTGCAAACTGGGAACCACAGTTGGACACCCATCTGACACAGACATCCTTCAGAAGGGTGTCATAGACACGGATAACTGGTGCCAGAGCCATGGCCTTACATTAAACACTAAACAATGCATAGCCACACCCTTTGGGAAGAACAAGGTTACCACTAGTTCCCATGTAGGTGGCAATCCTCTAAGCACACAGGAGGTTATCAGGGACCTGGGCACCCAGGTTGACAGTAACCTTTTGTTTGACACTCACGTTGCCAGGGTAGTTAGGTAGAACTTCTACATTGCCCACCTCATCATGCAGGGATTCACATCTAGATCCAGGGAGGTCATTGTTCCCCTGTACTCTGCACTCATCGGACCATTGATTGAGTGCAATGCCCCATTCAGCATGTATATGACCCGACACCTATGGCAATTGGATGGGCCCACAAATTCCTCGACAGGAGGAGAAAGGGTCTCAAACATATTTCTTATGCTGCCCGACTGAAGGAATTCCAGCTTGATTCCGTGACTTACCGTCTGCTCAGAGGTGACCTGTGCCTGACATCCAAGGCCATGTCCAAACCTGAGTTAATGTACACGCTTCACCTCAAGACCTCTACATCCATCATAACTACAGTGGCAGGAGATTTAAACCTCAACACAGATATTAATAGGATGTGCTGGAGGGACAGATTCTTCAACCAGAGAGTCCCTATGCTGTGGAACAACATCCTGGTACATGTGAGGCTGAGTACCTCACTGGCTTTGTTCAAGTGAGATCTTAATCAATGGATGGGAGATTGCAGGTATGCCCCAGGGATAACCTCAGTATCACTGCTTGTCAGAGGCACAGCAATATAATGGGCAAATTATCCGTCAGAGTGAAGGCGGCAGACTCCACGGAACTCTGGTCTAGGCTTATAAATGCCCTAGGGCAGATAGCCTAGTATGAACCTGTGAACCTGTGAACATAGGCCTGGGGCAGTTCCTGCTATTAGGACAGTGGTCTGCAGCAAGCTATATAGTAGTAGTCAGTTTTAGCCATTGGTGTTTGACCATGGCTAATGCATGTTGCTTCTTGTTGTGGTAACAACAGGGGTGTGTGGTTATCCATGCCATTTATTGGTAGTCACCCTCATTTTGTATTTTGTTCCATGTTTTTGCACATGTACATCACTGTATGAGGTGTGACCCTGGTAGTGTCAGGGTGCTAATGTGGGCTTTGACCCTGTTTTCTATTACAGCACTGATATGTGCATTCCCTATACTGTGTGCATTTACACTGCACACATCTTGCTGTTTATACCTTTGGCATTGGGTAGCATTACATCTAGGTTCCTATCCCTTGTGATAGCTATGAGGTGGGTTTGTGTTTTGTGGTTTATGATTGGTGAGGGTGGATGTTAGTCATGGTCCTCAGGTGTGCATATGATACATGGTGTTACATTACTTAACACATGGCATTCATGCCTCGGGTGGTGCTGCAGGGCTGCCTCTGTCGGATGCACATACTACACTCCCTGTGCGTTTGGAAGCAGGTTGTGTCATGTTAGGCATCCCTGTTACTGTATGAGTGAGTCAGAGCGGTATCAGTCCCAGTGTTCCTACTGACCAAGCATATGTGCTATCGTTGCCTCTTTGCCAAGGCCAGGGCATACTGGGCACGCCTCCTTCTGCCTACTGGGACAAGGTCAGGTTGTTCCTCCTCCGAGTCACCCCTGCCTGTGGTGGCCTTGGCAATGGTGGGGAATGTTTGGCCCAGCCCTGTGCTGGTCCTGCTGCAGCTGTTTCCGCAGGATCATATTATGTAGCATAGCACATATCATGATCATTTGGGTACATGTAGTTGGTGTGTACTGCAAAGCTCCACCAGACGTGTCTAGACACCCGAACCGTGACTTGAGCAGCCCAAACACACGCTCTATGATATTACGTGTTTGTGCGTGTGCCTCATTATGGCGTTCCTGTTCAGGTGTGTGTGCATTTCTGATGGGTGTCATCAGCCACGGCTCAAGTGCATAACCAGCATCCCCCACTAGGTGTCCGTGTGGGAAGTCCCCATTGGCAAATGATTGGTACAGCTGCGTCAGATGCCAGATGTGGGAATCGTGGTAGCTCCCAGGGCAGCCAGCACACACATTCATTATTATGCCCTGGGCATCACACACGACCTGGCAGTTGATGGAGGGGTATCCCTTGCGGTTAATGTAGACTCTCGCCCGCTCGCCGGCTGGAGACTTGATGCGTATGTGCGTGCAGACTATTGCACCCAGCACCTCAGGGGATCCCGCTACTTGCTGGAAGAGACGATATTGCTGGCCACAACCTCACGGTCATTAGGGACATATATATGATCACTGACATGTGGTGACATGGCATCCAGGAACTGGTGCAGTACCCTGGAGGCTGATGCCTGTGATATCCCCATCATATCGCCAGTTGGTCTCTGGAAGGTACCTGTTGCTAGTATTCTTAGGCCAACACATACCTTGGTTTCCACTGGGATGGGTTCCCTCTGTTGGTTCTGTGTGTGAGGCGTGGCCTGCACAGCTCAACAATCTGCTGCAGGAGCTCTCTGTCCACTCTATAGCTCTACTATCTCCAGCTCATGTAACCCATGGTAGGTGACCCTGGGCCTGTATACTCTTCTCCTTCTCCTCACTCTGGGTTGTCTGTCAGCATCTGCATTATCACCACCCTCAGCAATTCGCCTATGTCTGATTATAACAGCTATGGCAGCCCCTAGCATTTCTGCTCTGAGTTCAGCTTTTTTCAGTTTTCAATTCTGATAGCTTAGTTTCTGGCAGTATCTCTTGTGAGAAACAGCCTGCACTGCTCTTTGTTGTGTTTTAAGTGCTGGGTTGGGCTTCTAGTCTGCCTGTGTAATTGCCTGCTTCCAATTGTTTCCACCAATTAACTCCAGCAGTATTCCCTGGCAGTTTCCCTGTATTTTGGTTGTTTCCTGCTTCCTCTCTGTTTCCTGAGGGGGAGCAATGTGCACACCAGCTGAAACACGCTCACAGTCACTTAAACGCGCGCACACATCCCTACACGGTGTTACACGCGCGCACACATCCTTACACGGTGTTAGCTAGGCTGATTCATGCTAAAACGCGCGCACACTGCCTTACACACGTGCACGCCCGCGCAAACCGTTGTAAACAGTTTGCAACGCGCTCCCACATGTTGAACCTGCCTTACACGCGCATGCACGTATATCAAGAAACTTTGAGTGTAGGGATAGCGTATGCCCTCAATTTCTTGACTTTCCTAGTGTTCTGTTGGGACACACCTCCCTCCCTGATGTCTGTCTGTCATCTCTTACCTTACATTGCCCTCCAATCTGGTACATTTCTTTCTATCCTTCCCCCCATGATGTCACCTACCTCTTACTCTGTTCCTCCCCCTTCTCTAAGTCTTACACTACTCAGAAAGTGCTCATTACCTATGTGGCAGTGTGATTCAGTATTGTAACCCTCATTTACATAGGATTGCCTAGTAATGCTTAGTTACATATCTTACACGGAGCTTCCCCCCCTTGACAACCACTAAACGGAGGCCATATTGTTTTTGCTCTGCAAGTCCCTCCATTGACATTTCATGTAATACATAAATCCCACAATTGTGGGCTTATAAGCTTCGGTTTTCAGTTTTAGGTAGCGCACCCCGTTTGCGCGGGTTTGCGCTGCAGTTAAACATATAAATCCCGTGGAAAAAAAAAAGTTATATAACTTTTTTGCAACACTTTCATGCCAATGGCCACATATTTGGCCATTGGCATGCTTACTCACAAATGCACCTTTATTTGGAGCTGACATAGCTCCGTTTTTAATTTTGCAGAAATGTACTCAGTTGTCAGCTGAGTACATTTCTGCAGCTAACACGTCCGTTACACGGACTGGTTTGGGCTTCGTGGATCGCTCATATACCTCATTTGCATATCTTGGAGCTGCAAATGAGGTATTGAGCATTTCCACGCCCACTCCGTGTAAGAGACGTGTTAGCTGTCTCTTACACGGAGATTTGGGCTGTTGCTGAATCAGGAGGCTTACACGGAGGCTTACACTACTCTTAAACTCCGTGTAAGCCTTCCTGAATCTGGCCCAGGATTTAGAACTTTTGCTGTAGTGCATGTTGTTGTGCTCTGAGCATCGACGGACAGCAGAGTGCAGCTATGCACAAAGATAGCAAATCATGTAAAACATTTAATAATACCATCCTTATTGTCATGATATGCATATAATATGCTAATTATGGATAATTGCACTTAATTTCTATGATTTACAATGCCAGCACAGTATGATTAAAAGTTGACATAGCCTGTACTTGATCTGAAGGCTATCTGCACCCTAGTCCAACACTGAACAGTCAACATCACAGGACTAGAGGGGATTAACTGGGTGCAGCCTCACTTACTGGGTTTGTGCTATGCTCAGATGTTGTCATTGATAGAAAACACACACTAAGTAGGAGCTTACACTGGTGTGTACAGCCCTACATGGTCCCTGCTTTTTGTGATTCAACAAATCCATTCATTTTAACATAATTTACATAATATCCATGCTGACAGCCTGGAAACTACATGGATAGCAGCTGTGTAAGCTGGGTAACAGCACGGGTACACTGATTTAAATATACAATGCAGGCTATTACTGTAATTGTTGTGACAATATATCATGCCAAACTTTTTAATTACATTTGTATTATTGTTTTTAAAACATTTTGCAGGTAGCGGTGCATTACGTAAATCTGTGCCAAAATAAAAAGTATAATATTTAGTGTGGTTTTACACATATTCCTGATACTTTTGGACATCCTTGGCCAGTAAATACCTGTTTTTAGCTTTTTATGGGCATTCTGTCCATATTTCATGATTTCTGCATAACCTTGCTTCTGTGTAGGCTCCTGGATGAGGAAAATTTCTACTTACACTTCCAACACAGACACAGAGCATACACATTTGTGTGTAGGGTTGTTGGATCAATCCACCATACTGGTGTGCTTTATTAGCATAAAATTCAGCTACTTATGTCAACATATGCATGCCATGAAACTCTCTGTTGGTGCGCATGAATGCGTGTGATTGTGCGCCCCTACACGCAGCTTACTGAATCTAAAACCCACTGCACATGTGATCCAAACATGGAAAAAATGACAATGTAAGCTTTACTGAATTTGCATCAGAAACAATTGAGAAAGAGACACAATGCCACTTTGATAGTAGAGTTGATAAGCATGGCACATAAGAGACAAATGAACACAAACCTGAAGTCTCAATCCATGCTCTAGGAAACACTGGCAGCCCAAAAATGACTGAGGATGGGTGTTGTGAAACTTTCTACTCTGAGGTATGAAGGACCCACGTTGATATCCAGTTGGGTTTCTATACACAATGCTTTGCAGCAGGGATCCTCCTCTCTCACTGCACTGCTAACATAGTACATTTTTATTATTTGTTAAATTAATGCAGAATGATGTTGCTTTGTTTTAGTTAAATGGCTTCCTGCTTGCCTCTTGCTTGTCTGGATCACAAGTGTATTTGATGAAATCATAAGAAGTATATGTTTGACCTCTGTCCTCATCAGCAAAGAATAGAAAACTGCAACAACAAATTCATCAGTTAGGAGCAGTACATTCTGTCTCAATCAGGAGTTTGTTCTCCTAAATATAAAAATGTGAAAACAGTCATAGAAAACATTCTTCATATACAAACAAAGAAAGGATTGGTGGATTATGAAGCATATACATATATATATATATATATATATATATATATATATGTGTGTGTGTGTGTGTGTGTGTGTGTGTGTGTGTGTGTGTGTGTGTGTGTGTGTGTGTGTGTGTGTGTATATTTGGGCAGCACTGGGAATAATTCTTTAGACTCTCTGGATTGGAAACTATGTCACTATATTTATACATTTCTGATAAAGTGACATATAACATCTGTTAATGTTCTGGCAAATGTGGTCAACCTATGTCAAGTGATGATGACTTTGCCCTGCCCACTCCTACCCTGTTTTGGTATGTTGCTATCTGATGTCTGCACAACGTGGCTAGACTACGGATTGTCTTGCATAGCCTTTAGGTTAGAACATGCATCATATTACTTTATATTGTTTGTGTCAAGGCTTATAGCTGTGGAACAGACATAGCCCCCATGTCACAGCTACAATGCATTGTACACATTTCTGCTTGGGCTGTGCCTCATCTAATGCATTGTTTTCTGTTGTATTACCTCAATGCCCTGGTACTACTACTATATCATTTCCAGCATGTCCTGCTGTTACCCAGTTGTACTGCCTGTTTTCACCAGACCATGCTGTGTATCATGGCACACACTAAAAAGGTATATACATCAGGACTACACTGTTAACTGCAGAATTGTTCATGTAGAAGTTTGAATGGGGATCATCATCCATGGATCATGGATATGTCCTACATAATCTGCAGCACACCACAAACATTATTATATGTAGCCTGCTCCAGGTGTGCATGGTAATTGCCTGTATAGCCCATTCTCTCTGCTGTCTGTGTGCACCTAACAGTCTGGTAACCCAGTTTGAACTTCCCCTTGTAAGATCTGTTGCTAGAGGTAGAGACATGTATCAAATGTGTGAATTGTGTAAACACTTTAGTAGTGCTTGAACACATTTTATTTATTTATTTTACATTTGTTGATCGGGCTAGTCTAACTGGATATATGTCCATTTTCAGTAGAGGCCCGGGGAGATAAGCTCCAAGAGAACTTAGTAACAAAAAAAATGCTAGTACAATACATTAACAAAGGGTGGAAGCTCAATTACATGACTATCTAACAAACTTATCACATATGCAAAGAAAATCTCAACAAGACAAGGTCATGTAAATAAAGAAATTAAATAAAAATCTAAAATTAAGAAAGTATCAACAGGACAGGTCAGTTAAATGTAGCAAGTCTAAAGTTGTATATATTATAAAGGAAGATTGGAGTTAGTACTGAGAGATTAGCAGGTAAACAGAACCCAGTAAATAGGGGAAGGTTAATCAGGTTTAGAACAGGGTCATAGCAAGTGTGTTTTAAGGTAAGGTTTCAGTTTATTTTTGAAAAGTGATAAAGATGACAGTGATGCAAGTTCACTGGGAAGCAGGTTCCAGGATTTTCCAGCAGTATTAGAGAATAGAGTCACTGGCCATGTTGTTGGATTTACATATACTGACAAGTAGTTTATTTGATGAACGTAAGGTATTAAGATTGTTATATGGGGTAATGAGGGTAGAAAGTATTGGAGTATTGGTTGGTAGGTAAAGGATCTTGTGGGCAATGGTAAGTTGATTAAATTTAAGCTGATTTTGTAGCTCAAGCCATCCTAGCTGTTTTAGATTAGTGCAGTGGTGAGTTCTAAAAGGATTTCCAGTAGCAAATTTGGCAATGTTGTTGTAGGAGGTTACCATTTTGTGGAGGTTATTTTTTGATAGATTAGTATATATATGTGAGGCATAGAGGAATGTAGACATTAGATGAGTGTGGGTGATAGTTATTCTAGCTGCTGGAGTAAGGAAAGGTCTGATCCTATAGAGAGAGCCAAGTTTTCTATTTACAGTGTTAATTGTATTGTTGATATGGGTGTCAAAGTTGAGATTATAATTGTCAATTGTTACTCCAAGAAGTTTGGTAGCAGGGTCAGAAGATATTAGAGTACCATTATTAGATATGACTGTGAACTCTATTGGAGAAGACTTACGTGTGGGAGTAAAGAGCAAGAGTTTAGTTTTTTTTGGGTTCAGAAGGAGGCAACGTTGTGTAAACCATTGTTCTACTGTATTAAACACTTTTTGGGTTAGGGACTGCAGTTCAGATGAAGATGTGGCTGAGCAAATTAGTGTGGAATCATCTGCATACTGTATACAAGTAGCCTGAGGAATTACTAAGTGAAGGTCATTAATGAAAAGTGAAAATAGGGGAGGTCCCAGTATGCAGCCTTGAGGGACACCAAGGGTAATGGGGAGGTGGGTAGATAGATTATTATCCCATAGCACTGCCTGTTGTCTAATTTCTAAGTAGGATTGGAACCATATTATAGCCAGTGCATCTAGTGAAATGGATTTGAGGATATTTATAAGTATCTGGTGGTTACCCATATCAAATGCTTTTGAAAGATCAATAAATAGTGCAGAGGAAAGCCTGTTGTTATTGCGGTTTTTGTTAATGCAGTCAGTAAAGGACAAGAGGGCAGTGGTAGTACTGTGGAATGGCCTAAATCCATGTTGACACTTGGAAAGTAGGTTATTTTGGATTACGTGGTCAAGTAGTTTTTTGCCAAAGGTGAGAGTAAGGCTATTGGTCGGTAGTTAGAAAATTCGTAAGAGTTGCCACCTTTATGTAGGGGGATAATGTGGGAGATTTTCCAGATAGTTGGGATTTGTCCTTCACTTATGGTTCTGTTAATCAGGATGGAAATGGGATAGGCTATGGCTTTGGCAGCTTTTTGCAGATATTCTGCAGGTAGTTGGTAAGCTGAGGGAGTGGATGGTTTAAGTTTTTGGATTAGGGTGAGAATTCGTGATGTAGGTACCGCCTGCAAGAGAAAAGGAAGGAGAGGGCTAGTATTAGAGGTTGTGAGAGTTGAGCTATCAGGTGACAGCTGATTTGCAAGTGTTTGAATGGCCTCTGTGAAAAAAAGTATTGAAGGTATTGTTGCACATTATTTATTACACCCTGGGCAATAAAGACTACCAGGCAGTTCAGGAAATTGAAGTCCTGACCTGAAAGGATCTTGGCTACTTATTCTAGAAACAAAAATGCAGGACAAAAGCACTTCAAACACCCAGGAATCTTCAGCTATTCAGCTCTTTAATAGGAATAGGAGGTTGACAATCATGGTTGACCTGTTATGTACAGTTGCACAGTTTATGTAAGGTGGTAACCTTTATAGTAGTTGTGGGGATGAATGGTATGAGTTTTGAATCCCAAGTATTTAAAAACACATTTTAGGTTAGTGAATTTTTTTTATTTCTGTTTTCAAAGAATACATGATGTTAGGTATGATTTTCTACTTTTCCTATTTTTAAATTCATAGTTGTCTCATGGTAGCAGACGTTGTTTTTAGCATCGGTAATAAACTTAAATTAGGTTTACAAGCTGAAATTTATTGTTTTTGTATTGGATAATTGATTAATTAGGGGGTGGAGGGAAATGTGTTTCTGTGTGTGTATATATATTAAATTGTTTCTGTGCCTGCTGTTATTTGTCTGAAGAAGTCTGGTCACTGCACCAGACGAAAAGCGCTTTAATTTACTTTCCAGTGTGGCACTGTGTTTTGTTCCTGTTCCTATTAAAGAGCTGAATAGCTGAAGATTCCTGGGTGTTTGAAGTGCTTTTGTCCTGCATTTTTGTTTCTTTTATCAGTTTGTGGTGTTGGTTTGATTTTCTACTTATACTAGAAACCTTATTATACAATTCTTCATCTAAAACGTGCACGCTGATTGGCCAGCCCAACCAGCGTGCCCATTGTAAACCCCTCAATATACTAACGGAAAAAGGTCCAGTCACCCGGACTTTTTCTGTTAGTATAAAACACTGTCTCGCTATGTTAAAAGAGTTTAACATAGCGACACAGGTTTAAAAAAAGCAATGCAGATCTCCGTTGCTTTTTTTAAAGCTGTCTCGCTATGTTAAACTCCTTTAACATAGCGACACAGTGTGTAAAAAGCAATGGAGATCTTGCGATCTCCGTTGCTTTTAAACCTGTCTCGCTATGTTAAATGGGTTTAACATAGCGAAACAGCTTTAAAATAAGCAACGGAGATCTCCGTTGTTTATTTTAAAGCTGATTCGCTATGTTAAACCCATTTAACATAGCAAGACAGTAAAAAGCAACGGAGATCTTGCTTTCTCCGTTGCTTTTGCCCACAGCACTGATGTACTGCGTAGGCATGCACAGTACATCAGAACTGCCGCGGAATACCAGACAGCTGCGGAAGGGCAGCAAAGAGGCATTATACAATGCCATTATTTAAGAAAAGTAATTATTTCTTTTCTTAAATAATGTCATTGTATAATAGCAATAACCCACTTCTGGGTGTGGGTAATGCGGGATTTAACCACGGTTGTCTTTGTTTGGTCCCTCGGACTTCGCCCTCGGGACCAAACCACGCCAACCGTGGTTAAATCCCGCATTACCCACACCCAGGCGTGGGTTATTGCTATATTATCTCCTTCCCTCGACTGAGGCAGCATTTTGGTGTGCCTGCAGTAATGATACTTCTGGCATAAATTATTCTGATTCGAGTTTTATCTGCAATTACATACGAACTATGTTCTCCAGAGTTAACAATGAAAAGGATGCTGTGCTGACAGATTAAAGATTACTATGGCATATTTTTGTGTTCCAACAAAGCTATGTGAGAATCATTGTTACAGCATTCTGTTTTCTTCACTAATGTCAAGACAGTACCTTTAAAATGACCATTAAACATTGTATAACCTGCTCTTGTTATAATATGCTGGAACTCAACATTAGTCAGAAAAAAACGCATAAATTCTGCACCTGTATATTGAAGACAATTGCTTGGCATGATAATATGAGAAGAAACCATATCTTTTTAAGTAAATATTCAGTACATCAGTGATACATTGACTTGCAATATCAGTCACTTTTACACTTTTGCATACTGAACGGTAGATAGTTTACTGATGTGATACTGATTCTGGGAAAAACTAATACCACCAAGATTCATCTAAGTTGAACAGCATTCCTTCTGTCTGGATTCAGTTGCTTTTGTGCAGCAAAT
>NC_056745.1:1532678531-1532681031 GCF_019279795.1 Protopterus annectens | reverse complement strand
TCTATGCAGGGGGGGCAAGCCCTCCTGCACCCCCCTTACTTTTACATACCAACTCTGAGATTGCACTAACAATAACGAAATGCATTACTCCCATGCAGACATTCCACACTGCCTCGCCCAAAGACACATACATCACACATACACAAACACAAACACATCCAACATTCACACTCATAGTTTCACCTCCCTACCCTAACCAAACGCACAACTTACAATGACACTAACATACACTCACTTACCTTCATTTCCATAAAACAACTCAGCCAAACACTTCCCGTCCTGTTGCTGCACTGCATAAGTGTGGATTTGAGATATTCGAATTTGTGCTTATGCACTTTTGTGTGTGTGTGTGTGTGTGTGTGTGTGTGTGTGTGTGTATATATATATATATATATACACCACAGTATAAGGACAAATGGTTGACTTCAACAATTGGCTAAGCTTCTGGTGTCATTCAAAGGGGATCCAGTATTTGTCTGCCTGGGAAGACATGATCTACAAACCACGATGCTTTGCCAGAGATGGTCTGCACCTGTCACCCCTGGGATTCAGGTTACTAGCTAAAGCTCTTGCCACCCCTATAGTGCCTTTTTTATGCAAGGTTCAAAGGATAAAACCACCACCGTAACAGATAGAAGCATGCAAAATCTGAAGGCAATGCTACTCAATGCTAGAAGTCTAAACTCCAAAGTGCACTCTCTCGAGGCACTCCTAAAAATGGAGAACATCGATATCTGTGCAGTGACCGAGACCTGGTTCAAGACTCCAGAGAGCACCCCTGCAATACCGGGCTACAATTCTTACCACACATTTCGGCCACAAAACCAAGACCAAAACACTAATGGTGGAGGAGTGTCCATATTCACCAAGGATAAACACACCTCCAGACTAGTTGCCCAACACAATGCATCTTAAATGCATCTTAAATTCTCCAGGTGCAACTAACACTAGGTAAGACTGCAATCCAAATTGTAGCTTGCTACAGATTCCCCACAATACCCAAAGATTTCACTACACCTTCCTAAACATACTGGAAAATATTAAGATACAACCAAACACCCTAATACTAGGTTATTTCAACTACCGTGCCACTAATTGGGAAAACTACTTGGGTACCAACTCCTTTTCCCAACAGTTCTTGGAATTTATAAATTCCAACTCCCTGGATCAACTAATCCATGGTCCCACCAGGGGCTCCAATATCCTAGACCTGGTCATTACCAACATGGGAGATAAATGCTCCACACCAGTGGTCACCCCCTCATTGGTCAAGTCTGACCATAAGCAAATCACCCTTGACATCCACATCCCACCCCCACCCCCCAGTAAGGAAACCTCCTTAAAAAAACTTCTCCAAAGCCAACTTCATGCTACTGAAGTCAGAAGTGACAAACTTCACAACACCCACGCAGACAGGATCTGGAAGTTCGACTGCAGAATCCTACACTAAGGCACTGTACGAGCACATCCTCTCGTGCATGAATCGTGCCATCCCAAATAGAACCAAGATGCTTGTCTCCAAAAAAAGGAAGTGAATCTGGTGGTCCCCTGCTATAAACAAACTATGCAACAAAAGGAAGAAACTGTTGCAGAAAAGAGGAAAATCCCAGGATGCAAAAACTCCCTCACCAGCCTCAGTAAGAAGCTGAGATCCTTCATAAAATCCTGAAAAGCTAGTTATGAAAATAAAATTGCTAAAGATTAAAAAGACAACCACAAGGCTAGTTATGCCAAGAATCTAAATGGCAATGCTCAGATCTGCTCTGAGCTACAACAGAATGGCATTAAATATACTGAGCTCAAGGATATTGCCAATATCCTGGCAGATCGATTTAGTGCCAACTTCACTCCCCTCTCACCCCCTAAAGGGCCCATCTCAATACCAAAAGATTGCCAAATTCCGATAATCACAGCCACACAGGTAGAAACAGCACTCTCCAAAGCTAAGAATACAGCATCCATGGGACCAGATGACATCCCAAGCTGTATACTACATGAACTACAAAATGAACTGGCACCCCACCTAAGTGTCATGTTTAATTATAGCCTCACCTCAGGCTTCGTGCCCACTGAGTGGTGCACAGCTACAGGTATCCCGCTCCACAAGGGACGATCCAGCTTGGATCCCGGGAACTACCGTCCCATCAGTCTGACAAGACTGATCTGCAAGGGCATGGAACGCATTATCATGGAACTTATAAACAAAGACATTGGCAACCTCCAGACACTGGACCCCACCCAATTTGGGTTTGTGAAGGGCCGATCTTGTCTCCTGAATCTGACTGACTTCTTCGAATTGATCTCCAGAGCTGTGGACGAGGGTAAGGAGGTCCACACAGCCTATCTGGCCCTCGCCAAGGCCTTCAACACCATCTGGAATCATAGATAAACTTACTAAGCTGGGAATAAATCCCTATGTCACTCAATGGGTTGCCAACTGCCTTACTGACAGAACCCAGACTGTAAAAGTAGCTGACTCCAAATCCAGCTCCAGACAAGT